>NC_088684.1:300457643-300470143 GCF_028017835.1 Emys orbicularis
AGGGTTAGGGTTAGGGTTAGGGTTAGGGTTAGGGTTAGGGTTAGGGTTAGGGTTAGGGTTAGGGTTAGGGTTAGGGTTAGGGTTAGGGTTAGGGTTAGGGTTAGGGTTAGGGTTAGGGTTAGGGTTAGGGTTAGGGTTAGGGTTAGGGTTAGGGTTAGGGTTAGGGTTAGGGTTAGGGTTAGGGTTAGGGTTAGGGTTAGGGTTAGGGTTAGGGTTAGGGTTAGGGTTAGGGTTAGGGTTAGGGTTAGGGTTAGGGTTAGGGTTAGGGTTAGGGTTAGGGTTAGGGTTAGGGTTAGGGTTAGGGTTAGGGTTAGGGTTAGGGTTAGGGTTAGGGTTAGGGTTAGGGTTAGGGTTAGGGTTAGGGTTAGGGTTAGGGTTAGGGTTAGGGTTAGGGTTAGGGTTAGGGTTAGGGTTAGGGTTAGGGTTAGGGTTAGGGTTAGGGTTAGGGTTAGGGTTAGGGTTAGGGTTAGGGTTAGGGTTAGGGTTAGGGTTAGGGTTAGGGTTAGGGTTAGGGTTAGGGTTAGGGTTAGGGTTAGGGTTAGGGTTAGGGTTAGGGTTAGGGTTAGGGTTAGGGTTAGGGTTAGGGTTAGGGTTAGGGTTAGGGTTAGGGTTAGGGTTAGGGTTAGGGTTAGGGTTAGGGTTAGGGTTAGGGTTAGGGTTAGGGTTAGGGTTAGGGTTAGGGTTAGGGTTAGGGTTAGGGTTAGGGTTAGGGTTAGGGTTAGGGTTAGGGTTAGGGTTAGGGTTAGGGTTAGGGTTAGGGTTAGGGTTAGGGTTAGGGTTAGGGTTAGGGTTAGGGTTAGGGTTAGGGTTAGGGTTAGGGTTAGGGTTAGGGTTAGGGTTAGGGTTAGGGTTAGGGTTAGGGTTAGGGTTAGGGTTAGGGTTAGGGTTAGGGTTAGGGTTAGGGTTAGGGTTAGGGTTAGGGTTAGGGTTAGGGTTAGGGTTAGGGTTAGGGTTAGGGTTAGGGTTAGGGTTAGGGTTAGGGTTAGGGTTAGGGTTAGGGTTAGGGTTAGGGTTAGGGTTAGGGTTAGGGTTAGGGTTAGGGTTAGGGTTAGGGTTAGGGTTAGGGTTAGGGTTAGGGTTAGGGTTAGGGTTAGGGTTAGGGTTAGGGTTAGGGTTAGGGTTAGGGTTAGGGTTAGGGTTAGGGTTAGGGTTAGGGTTAGGGTTAGGGTTAGGGTTAGGGTTAGGGTTAGGGTTAGGGTTAGGGTTAGGGTTAGGGTTAGGGTTAGGGTTAGGGTTAGGGTTAGGGTTAGGGTTAGGGTTAGGGTTAGGGTTAGGGTTAGGGTTAGGGTTAGGGTTAGGGTTAGGGTTAGGGTTAGGGTTAGGGTTAGGGTTAGGGTTAGGGTTAGGGTTAGGGTTAGGGTTAGGGTTAGGGTTAGGGTTAGGGTTAGGGTTAGGGTTAGGGTTAGGGTTAGGGTTAGGGTTAGGGTTAGGGTTAGGGTTAGGGTTAGGGTTAGGGTTAGGGTTAGGGTTAGGGTTAGGGTTAGGGTTAGGGTTAGGGTTAGGGTTAGGGTTAGGGTTAGGGTTAGGGTTAGGGTTAGGGTTAGGGTTAGGGTTAGGGTTAGGGTTAGGGTTAGGGTTAGGGTTAGGGTTAGGGTTAGGGTTAGGGTTAGGGTTAGGGTTAGGGTTAGGGTTAGGGTTAGGGTTAGGGTTAGGGTTAGGGTTAGGGTTAGGGTTAGGGTTAGGGTTAGGGTTAGGGTTAGGGTTAGGGTTAGGGTTAGGGTTAGGGTTAGGGTTAGGGTTAGGGTTAGGGTTAGGGTTAGGGTTAGGGTTAGGGTTAGGGTTAGGGTTAGGGTTAGGGTTAGGGTTAGGGTTAGGGTTAGGGTTAGGGTTAGGGTTAGGGTTAGGGTTAGGGTTAGGGTTAGGGTTAGGGTTAGGGTTAGGGTTAGGGTTAGGGTTAGGGTTAGGGTTAGGGTTAGGGTTAGGGTTAGGGTTAGGGTTAGGGTTAGGGTTAGGGTTAGGGTTAGGGTTAGGGTTAGGGTTAGGGTTAGGGTTAGGGTTAGGGTTAGGGTTAGGGTTAGGGTTAGGGTTAGGGTTAGGGTTAGGGTTAGGGTTAGGGTTAGGGTTAGGGTTAGGGTTAGGGTTAGGGTTAGGGTTAGGGTTAGGGTTAGGGTTAGGGTTAGGGTTAGGGTTAGGGTTAGGGTTAGGGTTAGGGTTAGGGTTAGGGTTAGGGTTAGGGTTAGGGTTAGGGTTAGGGTTAGGGTTAGGGTTAGGGTTAGGGTTAGGGTTAGGGTTAGGGTTAGGGTTAGGGTTAGGGTTAGGGTTAGGGTTAGGGTTAGGGTTAGGGTTAGGGTTAGGGTTAGGGTTAGGGTTAGGGTTAGGGTTAGGGTTAGGGTTAGGGTTAGGGTTAGGGTTAGGGTTAGGGTTAGGGTTAGGGTTAGGGTTAGGGTTAGGGTTAGGGTTAGGGTTAGGGTTAGGGTTAGGGTTAGGGTTAGGGTTAGGGTTAGGGTTAGGGTTAGGGTTAGGGTTAGGGTTAGGGTTAGGGTTAGGGTTAGGGTTAGGGTTAGGGTTAGGGTTAGGGTTAGGGTTAGGGTTAGGGTTAGGGTTAGGGTTAGGGTTAGGGTTAGGGTTAGGGTTAGGGTTAGGGTTAGGGTTAGGGTTAGGGTTAGGGTTAGGGTTAGGGTTAGGGTTAGGGTTAGGGTTAGGGTTAGGGTTAGGGTTAGGGTTAGGGTTAGGGTTAGGGTTAGGGTTAGGGTTAGGGTTAGGGTTAGGGTTAGGGTTAGGGTTAGGGTTAGGGTTAGGGTTAGGGTTAGGGTTAGGGTTAGGGTTAGGGTTAGGGTTAGGGTTAGGGTTAGGGTTAGGGTTAGGGTTAGGGTTAGGGTTAGGGTTAGGGTTAGGGTTAGGGTTAGGGTTAGGGTTAGGGTTAGGGTTAGGGTTAGGGTTAGGGTTAGGGTTAGGGTTAGGGTTAGGGTTAGGGTTAGGGTTAGGGTTAGGGTTAGGGTTAGGGTTAGGGTTAGGGTTAGGGTTAGGGTTAGGGTTAGGGTTAGGGTTAGGGTTAGGGTTAGGGTTAGGGTTAGGGTTAGGGTTAGGGTTAGGGTTAGGGTTAGGGTTAGGGTTAGGGTTAGGGTTAGGGTTAGGGTTAGGGTTAGGGTTAGGGTTAGGGTTAGGGTTAGGGTTAGGGTTAGGGTTAGGGTTAGGGTTAGGGTTAGGGTTAGGGTTAGGGTTAGGGTTAGGGTTAGGGTTAGGGTTAGGGTTAGGGTTAGGGTTAGGGTTAGGGTTAGGGTTAGGGTTAGGGTTAGGGTTAGGGTTAGGGTTAGGGTTAGGGTTAGGGTTAGGGTTAGGGTTAGGGTTAGGGTTAGGGTTAGGGTTAGGGTTAGGGTTAGGGTTAGGGTTAGGGTTAGGGTTAGGGTTAGGGTTAGGGTTAGGGTTAGGGTTAGGGTTAGGGTTAGGGTTAGGGTTAGGGTTAGGGTTAGGGTTAGGGTTAGGGTTAGGGTTAGGGTTAGGGTTAGGGTTAGGGTTAGGGTTAGGGTTAGGGTTAGGGTTAGGGTTAGGGTTAGGGTTAGGGTTAGGGTTAGGGTTAGGGTTAGGGTTAGGGTTAGGGTTAGGGTTAGGGTTAGGGTTAGGGTTAGGGTTAGGGTTAGGGTTAGGGTTAGGGTTAGGGTTAGGGTTAGGGTTAGGGTTAGGGTTAGGGTTAGGGTTAGGGTTAGGGTTAGGGTTAGGGTTAGGGTTAGGGTTAGGGTTAGGGTTAGGGTTAGGGTTAGGGTTAGGGTTAGGGTTAGGGTTAGGGTTAGGGTTAGGGTTAGGGTTAGGGTTAGGGTTAGGGTTAGGGTTAGGGTTAGGGTTAGGGTTAGGGTTAGGGTTAGGGTTAGGGTTAGGGTTAGGGTTAGGGTTAGGGTTAGGGTTAGGGTTAGGGTTAGGGTTAGGGTTAGGGTTAGGGTTAGGGTTAGGGTTAGGGTTAGGGTTAGGGTTAGGGTTAGGGTTAGGGTTAGGGTTAGGGTTAGGGTTAGGGTTAGGGTTAGGGTTAGGGTTAGGGTTAGGGTTAGGGTTAGGGTTAGGGTTAGGGTTAGGGTTAGGGTTAGGGTTAGGGTTAGGGTTAGGGTTAGGGTTAGGGTTAGGGTTAGGGTTAGGGTTAGGGTTAGGGTTAGGGTTAGGGTTAGGGTTAGGGTTAGGGTTAGGGTTAGGGTTAGGGTTAGGGTTAGGGTTAGGGTTAGGGTTAGGGTTAGGGTTAGGGTTAGGGTTAGGGTTAGGGTTAGGGTTAGGGTTAGGGTTAGGGTTAGGGTTAGGGTTAGGGTTAGGGTTAGGGTTAGGGTTAGGGTTAGGGTTAGGGTTAGGGTTAGGGTTAGGGTTAGGGTTAGGGTTAGGGTTAGGGTTAGGGTTAGGGTTAGGGTTAGGGTTAGGGTTAGGGTTAGGGTTAGGGTTAGGGTTAGGGTTAGGGTTAGGGTTAGGGTTAGGGTTAGGGTTAGGGTTAGGGTTAGGGTTAGGGTTAGGGTTAGGGTTAGGGTTAGGGTTAGGGTTAGGGTTAGGGTTAGGGTTAGGGTTAGGGTTAGGGTTAGGGTTAGGGTTAGGGTTAGGGTTAGGGTTAGGGTTAGGGTTAGGGTTAGGGTTAGGGTTAGGGTTAGGGTTAGGGTTAGGGTTAGGGTTAGGGTTAGGGTTAGGGTTAGGGTTAGGGTTAGGGTTAGGGTTAGGGTTAGGGTTAGGGTTAGGGTTAGGGTTAGGGTTAGGGTTAGGGTTAGGGTTAGGGTTAGGGTTAGGGTTAGGGTTAGGGTTAGGGTTAGGGTTAGGGTTAGGGTTAGGGTTAGGGTTAGGGTTAGGGTTAGGGTTAGGGTTAGGGTTAGGGTTAGGGTTAGGGTTAGGGTTAGGGTTAGGGTTAGGGTTAGGGTTAGGGTTAGGGTTAGGGTTAGGGTTAGGGTTAGGGTTAGGGTTAGGGTTAGGGTTAGGGTTAGGGTTAGGGTTAGGGTTAGGGTTAGGGTTAGGGTTAGGGTTAGGGTTAGGGTTAGGGTTAGGGTTAGGGTTAGGGTTAGGGTTAGGGTTAGGGTTAGGGTTAGGGTTAGGGTTAGGGTTAGGGTTAGGGTTAGGGTTAGGGTTAGGGTTAGGGTTAGGGTTAGGGTTAGGGTTAGGGTTAGGGTTAGGGTTAGGGTTAGGGTTAGGGTTAGGGTTAGGGTTAGGGTTAGGGTTAGGGTTAGGGTTAGGGTTAGGGTTAGGGTTAGGGTTAGGGTTAGGGTTAGGGTTAGGGTTAGGGTTAGGGTTAGGGTTAGGGTTAGGGTTAGGGTTAGGGTTAGGGTTAGGGTTAGGGTTAGGGTTAGGGTTAGGGTTAGGGTTAGGGTTAGGGTTAGGGTTAGGGTTAGGGTTAGGGTTAGGGTTAGGGTTAGGGTTAGGGTTAGGGTTAGGGTTAGGGTTAGGGTTAGGGTTAGGGTTAGGGTTAGGGTTAGGGTTAGGGTTAGGGTTAGGGTTAGGGTTAGGGTTAGGGTTAGGGTTAGGGTTAGGGTTAGGGTTAGGGTTAGGGTTAGGGTTAGGGTTAGGGTTAGGGTTAGGGTTAGGGTTAGGGTTAGGGTTAGGGTTAGGGTTAGGGTTAGGGTTAGGGTTAGGGTTAGGGTTAGGGTTAGGGTTAGGGTTAGGGTTAGGGTTAGGGTTAGGGTTAGGGTTAGGGTTAGGGTTAGGGTTAGGGTTAGGGTTAGGGTTAGGGTTAGGGTTAGGGTTAGGGTTAGGGTTAGGGTTAGGGTTAGGGTTAGGGTTAGGGTTAGGGTTAGGGTTAGGGTTAGGGTTAGGGTTAGGGTTAGGGTTAGGGTTAGGGTTAGGGTTAGGGTTAGGGTTAGGGTTAGGGTTAGGGTTAGGGTTAGGGTTAGGGTTAGGGTTAGGGTTAGGGTTAGGGTTAGGGTTAGGGTTAGGGTTAGGGTTAGGGTTAGGGTTAGGGTTAGGGTTAGGGTTAGGGTTAGGGTTAGGGTTAGGGTTAGGGTTAGGGTTAGGGTTAGGGTTAGGGTTAGGGTTAGGGTTAGGGTTAGGGTTAGGGTTAGGGTTAGGGTTAGGGTTAGGGTTAGGGTTAGGGTTAGGGTTAGGGTTAGGGTTAGGGTTAGGGTTAGGGTTAGGGTTAGGGTTAGGGTTAGGGTTAGGGTTAGGGTTAGGGTTAGGGTTAGGGTTAGGGTTAGGGTTAGGGTTAGGGTTAGGGTTAGGGTTAGGGTTAGGGTTAGGGTTAGGGTTAGGGTTAGGGTTAGGGTTAGGGTTAGGGTTAGGGTTAGGGTTAGGGTTAGGGTTAGGGTTAGGGTTAGGGTTAGGGTTAGGGTTAGGGTTAGGGTTAGGGTTAGGGTTAGGGTTAGGGTTAGGGTTAGGGTTAGGGTTAGGGTTAGGGTTAGGGTTAGGGTTAGGGTTAGGGTTAGGGTTAGGGTTAGGGTTAGGGTTAGGGTTAGGGTTAGGGTTAGGGTTAGGGTTAGGGTTAGGGTTAGGGTTAGGGTTAGGGTTAGGGTTAGGGTTAGGGTTAGGGTTAGGGTTAGGGTTAGGGTTAGGGTTAGGGTTAGGGTTAGGGTTAGGGTTAGGGTTAGGGTTAGGGTTAGGGTTAGGGTTAGGGTTAGGGTTAGGGTTAGGGTTAGGGTTAGGGTTAGGGTTAGGGTTAGGGTTAGGGTTAGGGTTAGGGTTAGGGTTAGGGTTAGGGTTAGGGTTAGGGTTAGGGTTAGGGTTAGGGTTAGGGTTAGGGTTAGGGTTAGGGTTAGGGTTAGGGTTAGGGTTAGGGTTAGGGTTAGGGTTAGGGTTAGGGTTAGGGTTAGGGTTAGGGTTAGGGTTAGGGTTAGGGTTAGGGTTAGGGTTAGGGTTAGGGTTAGGGTTAGGGTTAGGGTTAGGGTTAGGGTTAGGGTTAGGGTTAGGGTTAGGGTTAGGGTTAGGGTTAGGGTTAGGGTTAGGGTTAGGGTTAGGGTTAGGGTTAGGGTTAGGGTTAGGGTTAGGGTTAGGGTTAGGGTTAGGGTTAGGGTTAGGGTTAGGGTTAGGGTTAGGGTTAGGGTTAGGGTTAGGGTTAGGGTTAGGGTTAGGGTTAGGGTTAGGGTTAGGGTTAGGGTTAGGGTTAGGGTTGTGGTTAGGGTTAGGGTTAGGGTTAGGGTTAGGGTTAGGGTTAGGGTTAGGGTTAGGGTTAGGGTTAGGGTTAGGGTTAGGGTTAGGGTTAGGGTTAGGGTTAGGGTTAGGGTTAGGGTTAGGGTTAGGGTTAGGGTTAGGGTTAGGGTTAGGGTTAGGGTTAGGGTTAGGGTTAGGGTTAGGGTTAGGGTTAGGGTTAGGGTTAGGGTTAGGGTTAGGGTTAGGGTTAGGGTTAGGGTTAGGGTTAGGGTTAGGGTTAGGGTTAGGGTTAGGGTTAGGGTTAGGGTTAGGGTTAGGGTTAGGGTTAGGGTTAGGGTTAGGGTTAGGGTTAGGGTTAGGGTTAGGGTTAGGGTTAGGGTTAGGGTTAGGGTTAGGGTTAGGGTTAGGGTTAGGGTTAGGGTTAGGGTTAGGGTTAGGGTTAGGGTTAGGGTTAGGGTTAGGGTTAGGGTTAGGGTTAGGGTTAGGGTTAGGGTTAGGGTTAGGGTTAGGGTTAGGGTTAGGGTTAGGGTTAGGGTTAGGGTTAGGGTTAGGGTTAGGGTTAGGGTTAGGGTTAGGGTTAGGGTTAGGGTTAGGGTTAGGGTTAGGGTTAGGGTTAGGGTTAGGGTTAGGGTTAGGGTTAGGGTTAGGGTTAGGGTTAGGGTTAGGGTTAGGGTTAGGGTTAGGGTTAGGGTTAGGGTTAGGGTTAGGGTTAGGGTTAGGGTTAGGGTTAGGGTTAGGGTTAGGGTTAGGGTTAGGGTTAGGGTTAGGGTTAGGGTTAGGGTTAGGGTTAGGGTTAGGGTTAGGGTTAGGGTTAGGGTTAGGGTTAGGGTTAGGGTTAGGGTTAGGGTTAGGGTTAGGGTTAGGGTTAGGGTTAGGGTTAGGGTTAGGGTTAGGGTTAGGGTTAGGGTTAGGGTTAGGGTTAGGGTTAGGGTTAGGGTTAGGGTTAGGGTTAGGGTTAGGGTTAGGGTTAGGGTTAGGGTTAGGGTTAGGGTTAGGGTTAGGGTTAGGGTTAGGGTTAGGGTTAGGGTTAGGGTTAGGGTTAGGGTTAGGGTTAGGGTTAGGGTTAGGGTTAGGGTTAGGGTTAGGGTTAGGGTTAGGGTTAGGGTTAGGGTTAGGGTTAGGGTTAGGGTTAGGGTTAGGGTTAGGGTTAGGGTTAGGGTTAGGGTTAGGGTTAGGGTTAGGGTTAGGGTTAGGGTTAGGGTTAGGGTTAGGGTTAGGGTTAGGGTTAGGGTTAGGGTTAGGGTTAGGGTTAGGGTTAGGGTTAGGGTTAGGGTTAGGGTTAGGGTTAGGGTTAGGGTTAGGGTTAGGGTTAGGGTTAGGGTTAGGGTTAGGGTTAGGGTTAGGGTTAGGGTTAGGGTTAGGGTTAGGGTTAGGGTTAGGGTTAGGGTTAGGGTTAGGGTTAGGGTTAGGGTTAGGGTTAGGGTTAGGGTTAGGGTTAGGGTTAGGGTTAGGGTTAGGGTTAGGGTTAGGGTTAGGGTTAGGGTTAGGGTTAGGGTTAGGGTTAGGGTTAGGGTTAGGGTTAGGGTTAGGGTTAGGGTTAGGGTTAGGGTTAGGGTTAGGGTTAGGGTTAGGGTTAGGGTTAGGGTTAGGGTTAGGGTTAGGGTTAGGGTTAGGGTTAGGGTTAGGGTTAGGGTTAGGGTTAGGGTTAGGGTTAGGGTTAGGGTTAGGGTTAGGGTTAGGGTTAGGGTTAGGGTTAGGGTTAGGGTTAGGGTTAGGGTTAGGGTTAGGGTTAGGGTTAGGGTTAGGGTTAGGGTTAGGGTTAGGGTTAGGGTTAGGGTTAGGGTTAGGGTTAGGGTTAGGGTTAGGGTTAGGGTTAGGGTTAGGGTTAGGGTTAGGGTTAGGGTTAGGGTTAGGGTTAGGGTTAGGGTTAGGGTTAGGGTTAGGGTTAGGGTTAGGGTTAGGGTTAGGGTTAGGGTTAGGGTTAGGGTTAGGGTTAGGGTTAGGGTTAGGGTTAGGGTTAGGGTTAGGGTTAGGGTTAGGGTTAGGGTTAGGGTTAGGGTTAGGGTTAGGGTTAGGGTTAGGGTTAGGGTTAGGGTTAGGGTTAGGGTTAGGGTTAGGGTTAGGGTTAGGGTTAGGGTTAGGGTTAGGGTTAGGGTTAGGGTTAGGGTTAGGGTTAGGGTTAGGGTTAGGGTTAGGGTTAGGGTTAGGGTTAGGGTTAGGGTTAGGGTTAGGGTTAGGGTTAGGGTTAGGGTTAGGGTTAGGGTTAGGGTTAGGGTTAGGGTTAGGGTTAGGGTTAGGGTTAGGGTTAGGGTTAGGGTTAGGGTTAGGGTTAGGGTTAGGGTTAGGGTTAGGGTTAGGGTTAGGGTTAGGGTTAGGGTTAGGGTTAGGGTTAGGGTTAGGGTTAGGGTTAGGGTTAGGGTTAGGGTTAGGGTTAGGGTTAGGGTTAGGGTTAGGGTTAGGGTTAGGGTTAGGGTTAGGGTTAGGGTTAGGGTTAGGGTTAGGGTTAGGGTTAGGGTTAGGGTTAGGGTTAGGGTTAGGGTTAGGGTTAGGGTTAGGGTTAGGGTTAGGGTTAGGGTTAGGGTTAGGGTTAGGGTTAGGGTTAGGGTTAGGGTTAGGGTTAGGGTTAGGGTTAGGGTTAGGGTTAGGGTTAGGGTTAGGGTTAGGGTTAGGGTTAGGGTTAGGGTTAGGGTTAGGGTTAGGGTTAGGGTTAGGGTTAGGGTTAGGGTTAGGGTTAGGGTTAGGGTTAGGGTTAGGGTTAGGGTTAGGGTTAGGGTTAGGGTTAGGGTTAGGGTTAGGGTTAGGGTTAGGGTTAGGGTTAGGGTTAGGGTTAGGGTTAGGGTTAGGGTTAGGGTTAGGGTTAGGGTTAGGGTTAGGGTTAGGGTTAGGGTTAGGGTTAGGGTTAGGGTTAGGGTTAGGGTTAGGGTTAGGGTTAGGGTTAGGGTTAGGGTTAGGGTTAGGGTTAGGGTTAGGGTTAGGGTTAGGGTTAGGGTTAGGGTTAGGGTTAGGGTTAGGGTTAGGGTTAGGGTTAGGGTTAGGGTTAGGGTTAGGGTTAGGGTTAGGGTTAGGGTTAGGGTTAGGGTTAGGGTTAGGGTTAGGGTTAGGGTTAGGGTTAGGGTTAGGGTTAGGGTTAGGGTTAGGGTTAGGGTTAGGGTTAGGGTTAGGGTTAGGGTTAGGGTTAGGGTTAGGGTTAGGGTTAGGGTTAGGGTTAGGGTTAGGGTTAGGGTTAGGGTTAGGGTTAGGGTTAGGGTTAGGGTTAGGGTTAGGGTTAGGGTTAGGGTTAGGGTTAGGGTTAGGGTTAGGGTTAGGGTTAGGGTTAGGGTTAGGGTTAGGGTTAGGGTTAGGGTTAGGGTTAGGGTTAGGGTTAGGGTTAGGGTTAGGGTTAGGGTTAGGGTTAGGGTTAGGGTTAGGGTTAGGGTTAGGGTTAGGGTTAGGGTTAGGGTTAGGGTTAGGGTTAGGGTTAGGGTTAGGGTTAGGGTTAGGGTTAGGGTTAGGGTTAGGGTTAGGGTTAGGGTTAGGGTTAGGGTTAGGGTTAGGGTTAGGGTTAGGGTTAGGGTTAGGGTTAGGGTTAGGGTTAGGGTTAGGGTTAGGGTTAGGGTTAGGGTTAGGGTTAGGGTTAGGGTTAGGGTTAGGGTTAGGGTTAGGGTTAGGGTTAGGGTTAGGGTTAGGGTTAGGGTTAGGGTTAGGGTTAGGGTTAGGGTTAGGGTTAGGGTTAGGGTTAGGGTTAGGGTTAGGGTTAGGGTTAGGGTTAGGGTTAGGGTTAGGGTTAGGGTTAGGGTTAGGGTTAGGGTTAGGGTTAGGGTTAGGGTTAGGGTTAGGGTTAGGGTTAGGGTTAGGGTTAGGGTTAGGGTTAGGGTTAGGGTTAGGGTTAGGGTTAGGGTTAGGGTTAGGGTTAGGGTTAGGGTTAGGGTTAGGGTTAGGGTTAGGGTTAGGGTTAGGGTTAGGGTTAGGGTTAGGGTTAGGGTTAGGGTTAGGGTTAGGGTTAGGGTTAGGGTTAGGGTTAGGGTTAGGGTTAGGGTTAGGGTTAGGGTTAGGGTTAGGGTTAGGGTTAGGGTTAGGGTTAGGGTTAGGGTTAGGGTTAGGGTTAGGGTTAGGGTTAGGGTTAGGGTTAGGGTTAGGGTTAGGGTTAGGGTTAGGGTTAGGGTTAGGGTTAGGGTTAGGGTTAGGGTTAGGGTTAGGGTTAGGGTTAGGGTTAGGGTTAGGGTTAGGGTTAGGGTTAGGGTTAGGGTTAGGGTTAGGGTTAGGGTTAGGGTTAGGGTTAGGGTTAGGGTTAGGGTTAGGGTTAGGGTTAGGGTTAGGGTTAGGGTTAGGGTTAGGGTTAGGGTTAGGGTTAGGGTTAGGGTTAGGGTTAGGGTTAGGGTTAGGGTTAGGGTTAGGGTTAGGGTTAGGGTTAGGGTTAGGGTTAGGGTTAGGGTTAGGGTTAGGGTTAGGGTTAGGGTTAGGGTTAGGGTTAGGGTTAGGGTTAGGGTTAGGGTTAGGGTTAGGGTTAGGGTTAGGGTTAGGGTTAGGGTTAGGGTTAGGGTTAGGGTTAGGGTTAGGGTTAGGGTTAGGGTTAGGGTTAGGGTTAGGGTTAGGGTTAGGGTTAGGGTTAGGGTTAGGGTTAGGGTTAGGGTTAGGGTTAGGGTTAGGGTTAGGGTTAGGGTTAGGGTTAGGGTTAGGGTTAGGGTTAGGGTTAGGGTTAGGGTTAGGGTTAGGGTTAGGGTTAGGGTTAGGGTTAGGGTTAGGGTTAGGGTTAGGGTTAGGGTTAGGGTTAGGGTTAGGGTTAGGGTTAGGGTTAGGGTTAGGGTTAGGGTTAGGGTTAGGGTTAGGGTTAGGGTTAGGGTTAGGGTTAGGGTTAGGGTTAGGGTTAGGGTTAGGGTTAGGGTTAGGGTTAGGGTTAGGGTTAGGGTTAGGGTTAGGGTTAGGGTTAGGGTTAGGGTTAGGGTTAGGGTTAGGGTTAGGGTTAGGGTTAGGGTTAGGGTTAGGGTTAGGGTTAGGGTTAGGGTTAGGGTTAGGGTTAGGGTTAGGGTTAGGGTTAGGGTTAGGGTTAGGGTTAGGGTTAGGGTTAGGGTTAGGGTTAGGGTTAGGGTTAGGGTTAGGGTTAGGGTTAGGGTTAGGGTTAGGGTTAGGGTTAGGGTTAGGGTTAGGGTTAGGGTTAGGGTTAGGGTTAGGGTTAGGGTTAGGGTTAGGGTTAGGGTTAGGGTTAGGGTTAGGGTTAGGGTTAGGGTTAGGGTTAGGGTTAGGGTTAGGGTTAGGGTTAGGGTTAGGGTTAGGGTTAGGGTTAGGGTTAGGGTTAGGGTTAGGGTTAGGGTTAGGGTTAGGGTTAGGGTTAGGGTTAGGGTTAGGGTTAGGGTTAGGGTTAGGGTTAGGGTTAGGGTTAGGGTTAGGGTTAGGGTTAGGGTTAGGGTTAGGGTTAGGGTTAGGGTTAGGGTTAGGGTTAGGGTTAGGGTTAGGGTTAGGGTTAGGGTTAGGGTTAGGGTTAGGGTTAGGGTTAGGGTTAGGGTTAGGGTTAGGGTTAGGGTTAGGGTTAGGGTTAGGGTTAGGGTTAGGGTTAGGGTTAGGGTTAGGGTTAGGGTTAGGGTTAGGGTTAGGGTTAGGGTTAGGGTTAGGGTTAG
>NC_088684.1:300475143-300477643 GCF_028017835.1 Emys orbicularis
GTTAGGGTTAGGGTTAGGGTTAGGGTTAGGGTTAGGGTTAGGGTTAGGGTTAGGGTTAGGGTTAGGGTTAGGGTTAGGGTTAGGGTTAGGGTTAGGGTTAGGGTTAGGGTTAGGGTTAGGGTTAGGGTTAGGGTTAGGGTTAGGGTTAGGGTTAGGGTTAGGGTTAGGGTTAGGGTTAGGGTTAGGGTTAGGGTTAGGGTTAGGGTTAGGGTTAGGGTTAGGGTTAGGGTTAGGGTTAGGGTTAGGGTTAGGGTTAGGGTTAGGGTTAGGGTTAGGGTTAGGGTTAGGGTTAGGGTTAGGGTTAGGGTTAGGGTTAGGGTTAGGGTTAGGGTTAGGGTTAGGGTTAGGGTTAGGGTTAGGGTTAGGGTTAGGGTTAGGGTTAGGGTTAGGGTTAGGGTTAGGGTTAGGGTTAGGGTTAGGGTTAGGGTTAGGGTTAGGGTTAGGGTTAGGGTTAGGGTTAGGGTTAGGGTTAGGGTTAGGGTTAGGGTTAGGGTTAGGGTTAGGGTTAGGGTTAGGGTTAGGGTTAGGGTTAGGGTTAGGGTTAGGGTTAGGGTTAGGGTTAGGGTTAGGGTTAGGGTTAGGGTTAGGGTTAGGGTTAGGGTTAGGGTTAGGGTTAGGGTTAGGGTTAGGGTTAGGGTTAGGGTTAGGGTTAGGGTTAGGGTTAGGGTTAGGGTTAGGGTTAGGGTTAGGGTTAGGGTTAGGGTTAGGGTTAGGGTTAGGGTTAGGGTTAGGGTTAGGGTTAGGGTTAGGGTTAGGGTTAGGGTTAGGGTTAGGGTTAGGGTTAGGGTTAGGGTTAGGGTTAGGGTTAGGGTTAGGGTTAGGGTTAGGGTTAGGGTTAGGGTTAGGGTTAGGGTTAGGGTTAGGGTTAGGGTTAGGGTTAGGGTTAGGGTTAGGGTTAGGGTTAGGGTTAGGGTTAGGGTTAGGGTTAGGGTTAGGGTTAGGGTTAGGGTTAGGGTTAGGGTTAGGGTTAGGGTTAGGGTTAGGGTTAGGGTTAGGGTTAGGGTTAGGGTTAGGGTTAGGGTTAGGGTTAGGGTTAGGGTTAGGGTTAGGGTTAGGGTTAGGGTTAGGGTTAGGGTTAGGGTTAGGGTTAGGGTTAGGGTTAGGGTTAGGGTTAGGGTTAGGGTTAGGGTTAGGGTTAGGGTTAGGGTTAGGGTTAGGGTTAGGGTTAGGGTTAGGGTTAGGGTTAGGGTTAGGGTTAGGGTTAGGGTTAGGGTTAGGGTTAGGGTTAGGGTTAGGGTTAGGGTTAGGGTTAGGGTTAGGGTTAGGGTTAGGGTTAGGGTTAGGGTTAGGGTTAGGGTTAGGGTTAGGGTTAGGGTTAGGGTTAGGGTTAGGGTTAGGGTTAGGGTTAGGGTTAGGGTTAGGGTTAGGGTTAGGGTTAGGGTTAGGGTTAGGGTTAGGGTTAGGGTTAGGGTTAGGGTTAGGGTTAGGGTTAGGGTTAGGGTTAGGGTTAGGGTTAGGGTTAGGGTTAGGGTTAGGGTTAGGGTTAGGGTTAGGGTTAGGGTTAGGGTTAGGGTTAGGGTTAGGGTTAGGGTTAGGGTTAGGGTTAGGGTTAGGGTTAGGGTTAGGGTTAGGGTTAGGGTTAGGGTTAGGGTTAGGGTTAGGGTTAGGGTTAGGGTTAGGGTTAGGGTTAGGGTTAGGGTTAGGGTTAGGGTTAGGGTTAGGGTTAGGGTTAGGGTTAGGGTTAGGGTTAGGGTTAGGGTTAGGGTTAGGGTTAGGGTTAGGGTTAGGGTTAGGGTTAGGGTTAGGGTTAGGGTTAGGGTTAGGGTTAGGGTTAGGGTTAGGGTTAGGGTTAGGGTTAGGGTTAGGGTTAGGGTTAGGGTTAGGGTTAGGGTTAGGGTTAGGGTTAGGGTTAGGGTTAGGGTTAGGGTTAGGGTTAGGGTTAGGGTTAGGGTTAGGGTTAGGGTTAGGGTTAGGGTTAGGGTTAGGGTTAGGGTTAGGGTTAGGGTTAGGGTTAGGGTTAGGGTTAGGGTTAGGGTTAGGGTTAGGGTTAGGGTTAGGGTTAGGGTTAGGGTTAGGGTTAGGGTTAGGGTTAGGGTTAGGGTTAGGGTTAGGGTTAGGGTTAGGGTTAGGGTTAGGGTTAGGGTTAGGGTTAGGGTTAGGGTTAGGGTTAGGGTTAGGGTTAGGGTTAGGGTTAGGGTTAGGGTTAGGGTTAGGGTTAGGGTTAGGGTTAGGGTTAGGGTTAGGGTTAGGGTTAGGGTTAGGGTTAGGGTTAGGGTTAGGGTTAGGGTTAGGGTTAGGGTTAGGGTTAGGGTTAGGGTTAGGGTTAGGGTTAGGGTTAGGGTTAGGGTTAGGGTTAGGGTTAGGGTTAGGGTTAGGGTTAGGGTTAGGGTTAGGGTTAGGGTTAGGGTTAGGGTTAGGGTTAGGGTTAGGGTTAGGGTTAGGGTTAGGGTTAGGGTTAGGGTTAGGGTTAGGGTTAGGGTTAGGGTTAGGGTTAGGGTTAGGGTTAGGGTTAGGGTTAGGGTTAGGGTTAGGGTTAGGGTTAGGGTTAGGGTTAGGGTTA
>NW_027045124.1:0-217521 GCF_028017835.1 Emys orbicularis
ATATTTTTTTTTCTTATAAATACCCTTGCTGATTGCAGGCAAAACAGAGGAATTACCCCCATATTTTTTTGTGTTTGTTTTATAGGCAGGCCAGGTTTTAATGGTTTTTACCTTTATTAGTTAGGTAATTTGCATTAACCCAGACGCTTTTTGGCTTGCTTTTGGATTCAAAGCCATTAGCAGCTTAGAGACTTTGTTTTTAAAGGGATACAATTAACTTTTACCAGAGTTTTGATTACTTTTAACTTTTGCTTTTAAAAAAAATTTGAAAAAGAAAACACAACCTATTGTGGCTTTCTTTGGAGCCCTAATAGGATTTTAATTAAGTAGCATGGCATGTTTGCAATTTTTTTAACCCCTTCTACAATATACACTGCACATGTTCTGGGGAAAATGCACATTTTTTTACACTGCTTTGTTTTTATATAGATGTATATAGATTACATTTTATATATATAGATTTGGGGCAGTTAAGTTTTAATAGAACCCTCTTATATTTTTTTTAGCAAATTTGACTACATTGTTTATAGTTAAATGATTTTAGTTGGATAGTTTTTTTGCCTGGA
Organism: Emys orbicularis; assembly: GCF_028017835.1. Classification (NCBI taxonomy): domain Eukaryota; kingdom Metazoa; phylum Chordata; order Testudines; family Emydidae; genus Emys; species Emys orbicularis. The sequence continues at coordinate 567 of NW_027045124.1, forward strand.
TTATTTACAGACTTTTTTTTTGGCCCATTTTTCTTCAGAATGGCTGCAAAGAAACCAAGAATTTTTTTTATAACACTTTAGAAAAATATATTTTTACTAAGTTTAACAGCTAATTTTTTTTTAGCCTTTGCAGAGTTCACTTTTTACTTTTTTTATAATTACTTGCTTATTTTTTAAAATGATACCTTACTTAACTTAGATTTTACCATTTGAAGTACTATTTTATGGATTTGAATTTTCCATTTCTGCACTTACTCCTTTCCTTACTCCTGCCACTATGCCCTCAGGGCTTCCAACCTGTTTTTAATTTTTTGTTGTTGTTGTTGCCTGCCTGCTTGTTTGGGGCCAATTTTGTGTTGTTGTTGTTGAACCATCCCTTTTCATGAGCACAGGCTTGGGTTGCTGCCTGGTTAGTAATTTGCTCTTTTAGTTGCTTAATTTTTACTAGTTGCCGGGTACACACTTCTGCCCTTTTCCCCAACTTTTTTTTTATTTTGACAACATTTGGTACCACATAGCCACTGCAGTTTACATCAATCCCATTGTTGCCCCTAAGTTTTTACCCTTCTGCCTTTCATACTTGGCATACTGGTTTAACAAATTTTGCCAAGTATGCACGCCTTTTTGAAGCTTTGCCACGGAACCCCAGGGATTGTATGCCACCTTGGTGAGGTTCTTACCCCCCCTTTGAAAGAGACAACAGAATCCCGTCCCTTCTTGTCGCCCCTTCCATGGCACGGGCATCAAGTCCACCAGCCTCCCGTGACACCAGAGGGCCATGCAGCGGGACTCCCATGTCCGCGCTCCCTAATGCCCGTCCATCCAGCCTTGAACCCATTGTTGATGCCATCGCCCATGACTGCAGAACTTTCGAGTCCGCAGTTGTACCCTTCTGTTTCCTGAACATGTTGTCACAATTCATTAGTACAACTTTTAAGGTTTTTTTAATTACTTGATATTTTACACTGCCCATGCCAGCACCGGGGCTTACAATGTTAACCCAGCCTGCGCCAGAGGGAGAAACGCTAAACCTTCCCCTGTATTACTCGGCCTACTACCACCGAGGGTCCATACACCAAATACAAAACCCATCCCGGGCAGAGCGAGAAACCCGAAGTTCTTCTTTTATGCTTAGTTATGCTACGGCTGAGGGTGTATGCACCGAGGATTTTTTTTTTTTTCGCTTGGAGTGGGGATTTTTAAGGGTTTTTTTTTATTTTCCGGCACTTTTACGACTGGGGTATACCCACCTGCAACTATGTCCCCCACCGCCTGGAGTGGATGAGGGTGGAGAGAGGAATGCTAAACCACTTTTTGTTTTTTAGCCCTGCAACGACTGAGGGTGGGCATACCTTTAATTATAAAATCCTTAACATGAAATACCAACAGTGCCGGGCAGAGCAAACATGAAATACCAAGGGCAGCACAGTTGGTGCGCTCAATATTTCATTGTATGAAAAGACCTCCAATCCACTTTCTAAAGCATAGGAGGTCTAATATTGTTATCAGAGAAGGGCTGCCGGTTGGAAATTTTTATTGTCTCTTTATCATACCAGCAAACCAACAAAAGGTTAAACTTTGTATAGCGTATGAAAGGTTATTTACTTTAAGATTACACATGTTTTTAATGCTCTGTAGTTTGTTTGCTTAGCCCTTCCTCTTTTCTGTCAAACTATATGCTATCAACACAGGAGGAGGAGAATCATCAATCAGTTTTAGAAATACTTAGAAATACTGTTATAAAACTTCCTGAAGTAGGTCATCGAGCATGAGATTATGGCTGAGTTATGTCAGGTCAGTTGTGAATAATGTGAATACTTTCCATGACTACCCTTAATGTAAATTTGTTTGTCTAGTAGCGTTGCCTCCCTCCCTGGTTATCGTAATGAGAAACGAGGAGTCTATTAGGTACAGTAATTGAGACTGAAATATTTCTAGATAAACAAACACTAAAAAGAACTTGGGAAAAAAATCCAGTTCCCAATTTTTTTTTTAATCACTTTAACTTAATTGGAACTGGAAGGGGACTTTTAGCTGCATCTACCTAATTTTTTTAATTAAACATAATACTGAAGACTTGTTAATCTACCCCCTTGTTTCAAAAAGCTGACTTATGAATGCTGAAAATTAGCTAATGGACTCTTTGACCTAAGCGACTAACTTGGAAAACATAATGAGAAATGGAACTACAATACAGTAACTCCTCACTTAAAGTCGTCCCGGTTAACGTTGTTTCGTTGTTATGTTGCTGATCAATTAGGGAACATGCTCGTTTAAAGTTGTGCAATGCTCCCTTCTAACGTCGTTTGGCAGCTGCCTGCTTTGTCCACAGCTTGCAGGAAGAGCAGCCCGTTGCAGCTAGCTGGTGGGGGCTTGGAACCAGGGTGGACCAGCAGCCCCCCTATCAGCTCCCCGCTCCCTTAAGTTCCCTGTGCTGCAGCATCCAGAAGGCTAACAATCAGCAGTTCAGCTGTCCCTGCCCCCAATGCCATGTGCTGCTCCTGCCCTCTCCCTTGGATCTGCTCCCAGAGACTCCTGCTTGCTGTTCAGGAAGGGAAGGGAGGGGGCTAATTTCAGGGTGTCCCTCTCCCTCCTGCTCCTGCACCCTGCTTACCCCTTCTCCATATAAAGCAGGGAGGGGACACAGATGGAGGGAGACAGAGAGAGCTTGGAGCAGCAGCTGCTGTCTCACTTCCTGATCCACTTAAAAAGACAATGCACTTAAGAGTGGGTCAACTTACTTAAAGGGGCAGTGTGCATCTCTCTCTCTCTCTCCCACACACAAGGTGTGTGTCGGTCTTTGTCTGCTATGCTGTCTCCCCTCCCTCCTGTTTATGTTGCCTTGTGTGAGAGGCTACATTAACAACAATGTGTTAACCCTTGAGGGCTCAGCCGAGTGCTAGTTCTTCATTTAGCAGCAAGGCATTCCCTGGGAAAAAACCCTCCCCCTTCCACCCTCTAACTTCACCACCTCAACCAAGCTTCACAATCATTATAGCTGTGAAGAGTATTAAATTGTTTGTTTAAAACGTATACTGTGTGTATATCTATATAATATATAGTTTTTTGTCTGGTGAAAAAAATTTCCCTGGAACCTAACCCCCCCTATTTACATTAATTCTTATGGGGAAATTGGATTCGCTTAACATCATTTCGCTTTAAGTCGCATTATTCAGGAACATAACTACAATGTTAAGTGAGCAGTTACTATAAAATAAAAAATAAATTAATGGAAATATCCTATCTCCTAGAACTGGAAGGGACCAGTCATTGAGTCCAGCCCTTTGCCTTCACTGGACAGGACCAAGTACTGATTTTGCCTCAGATCCCTAAGTGGCCCCCTCAAGGACTGAACTCACAACCCTTGGATTAGCAGGCCAATGCTCAAACCACTGAGCTATCCCTCCCCTTGCTCTACTGCAAAGGAGGAAAAATTATGTTACTGTACCCTCAAATGGTGAGCAAAAATGAAGTAACATCAGATAGGCACAGCTCCAGCGAGGAAATGTAAATAAAATAGTCCAGTGAAGAGTAAATGTGCTCTCATCTTCAAATATTCATGCCCTTACCATCAGCTTTTAAAGTTCTGGGAATAAGGGTCTCTATTCATGTGCACAGTCATTACTTGTGCCTAATGAGACACAGCTACCGTAGGCATCGTACCATTGGCATTCACCACACAGACTGTTAGAGCAATTCATTTCCAAGAGCAATTGGTTTCATAGTGTTTTGCAAACACTATGCTGCATCGCAGTCAGAGCCAGGAAACAATAGAGACAACACTACTGACAACATGACACTACAGACAGAACACTATAGACAACGTTTTACATGGCACTTTATCTAGACACTCTGGTGTGGCAGGCCAAAAGATAAATCATTTCAGCCAGGTAAAGATAATTCTCCTGAAGGGTCAGACTCAACTGTTCTGCCTTCCGCTGTGTGTGGGGGGTGGGAGTGAAGGGGCAGAGGATATCTCCACATGGTGCAGTTTTGTACCAAATACACATAAAATACCATGGAGCAGAGGTCTCAATATGCTTTACTGGGTTAGATCCGTGTAAACTGGACTGATACAAGAGTGAATCAAGCTCTCTAACTGATAGGAATTTTCTTGCATTTACATCTCTGAGAGTTTTGTCTGCAAGGACAGCTGGCTCTCGAAAGGCAAAAAAAGAAGGAGAAACTTCAATGGGTGAGACCTGTAGACTCAATACATGACATAAAGCCAATGAGATATGCTGCCTCCAATGATTGCCATTGTTCTTCAACTCCAGCCTGTAGTTGCTTTGAAAGGCTTTTGGCTACAGGCAGTTAGAAATGTGGGACAGCAACATTGCTTTCCTTTCACTCATACGCAGAACTACTGAGCCATTGTCACAATCTAAGGTACATACAATATACCATTACATCTGATCACCTCATAGTCTTTAATGGGGATGGTATGAGACTGCCTACAATGGCATGTAGCTGATTTGCGACTGCTAGCAGCAAATATCTCCAACAGCTAATGATGAGACACTAGATGGGGAGAGCTCTGAGTTACTACAGAGAATTCTTTCCCAAGTGTCTGGCTGCTGGGTCTTGCCCAGGGTCTAACTGATGGCCATATTTGGGGTCAGGAAGGAATTCTCCCCTGGATCAGATTGGCAAAGAACCTACTGTTTTTTGCCTTCCTCTGCAGCCTGGGGCATGGGTCACTTGCACATAAGAACATAAGAACGGCCGTACCGGGTCAGACCAAAGGTCTATCTAGCCCAGTATCCTGTCTACCGACAGTGGCCAATGCCAGGTGCCCCAGAGGGAGGGGACCTAACAGGCAATGATCAAGTGATCTCTCTCCTGCCATCCACCTCCATCCTCTGACAAACAGAGGCAAGGGACATCATTCCTTACCCATCCTGGCTAATAGCCATCAATGGACTTAACCACGATGAATTTATCCATTTCTCTTTTAAACCCTGTTATAGTCCTAGCCTTCACAATCTCCTCAGGTAAGGAGTTCCACAAGTTGACTGTGCGCTGAGTGAAGAAGAACTTCCTTGTATTTGTTTTAAACCTGCTGCCTATTAATTTCATTTGGTGACCCCTAGTTCTTGTATTATGGGAATAAGTAAATAACTTTTCCTTATCCACTTTTCCACATCACTCATGATTTTATATACCTGTATCATATCCCCCCTTAGTCTTCTCTTTTCCAAGCTGAAGAGTCCTAGCCTCTTTAATCTCTCCTCATATGGGACCCGTTCCAAACCCCTAATCATTTTAGTTGCCCTTCTCTGAACCTTTTCTAGTGCCAGTATAACTTTTTTGAGATGAGGAGACCACATCTGTACGCAGTATTTGAGATGTGAGCGTACCATCGATTTATATAAGGGCAATAATATATTCTCAGTCTTATTCTCTATCCCCTTTTTAATGATTCCTAACATCCTGTTTGCTTTTTTGACCGCCTCTGCACACTGCGTGGACATCTTCAGAGAACTATCCACGATGACTCCAAGATCTTTTTCCTGACTTGTTGTAGTTAAATTAGCCCCCATCATATTGTATGTATAGTTGGGGTTATTTTTTCCAGTGTGCATTACTTTCATTTATCCACATTAAATTTCATTCGCCATTTTGTTGCCCAATCACTTAGTTTTGTGAGATCTTTTTGAAGTTCGTCACAGTCTGCTTTGGTCTTAACTATCTTGAGCAGTTTAGTATCGTCTGCAAACTTTGCCACCTCACTGTTTACCCCTTTCTCCAGATCATTTATGAATAAGTTGAATAGGATTGGTCCGAGACTGACCCTTGGGGAACACCACTAATTACCCCTCTTCATTCTGAGAATTTACCATTAATTCCTACCCTTTGTTCCCTATCTTTTAACCAGTTCTCAATCCATGAAAGGACCTTCCTTTTTATTCCATGACAGCTTAATTTACATAAGAGCCTTTGGTGAGGGACCTTGTCAAAGGCTTCCTGGAAACCTAAGTACACTATGTCCACTGGATCCCCCTTGTCCACATGTTTGTTGACCCCTTCAAAAAACTCTAATAGATTAGTAAGACACTATTTCCCTTTACAGAAACCATGTTGACTATTGCTCAACAGTTTATGTTTTTCTATGTGTCTGACAATTTTATTCTTAACTATTGTTTTGACTAATTTGCCTGGTACCGACGTTAGACTTACTGGTCTGTAATTGCCGGGATCACCTCTAGAGCCCTTTTTAAATATTGGTGTTACATTAGCTAACTTCCAGTCATTGGGTACAGATGACAATTTAAAGGACAGGTTACAAACCATAGTTAATAGTTCCGCAACTTCACATTTGAGTTCTTTCAGAACTCTTGGGTGAATGCCATCTGGTCCCGGTGACTTGTTAATGTTAAGTTTATCAATTAATTCCAAAACCTCCTCTAGTGACACTTCAATCTGTGACAGTTCCTCAGATGTGTCACCTACAAAAGCTGGCTCAGGTTTGGAAATCTCCCTAACATCCTCAGCCGTGAAGACTGAAGCAAAGAATCCATTTAGTTTCTCCGCAATGACTTTATCGTCTTTAAGCGCTCCTTTTGTATCTCGATCATCAAGGGGACCCACTGGTTGTTTAGCAGGCTTCCTGCTGCTGATGTACTTAAAAACATTTTGTTATTACTTTTGGAATTTTTGGCTAGCCGTTCTTCAAACTCCTCTTTGGCTTTTCTTATTACATTTTTGCACTTAATTTGGCAGTGTTTATGCTCCTTTCTATTTGCCTCACTAGGATTTGACTTCCACTTTTTAAAGGAAGTCTTTTTATCTCTCACTGCTTCTTTTACATGGTTGTTAAGCCATGGTGGCTCTGTTTTAGTTCTTTTACTGTGTTTCTTAATTTGGGGTATACATTGAAGTTGGTGTCTTTATTATGGTGTCTTTAAAAAGCGCCCATGCAGCTTGCAGGGATTTACAGGGACTGTACTTTTTAACTTTAGTTTAACTAACCCCCTCATTTTTGCATAGTTCCCCTTTTTGAAATTAAATGCCACAGTGTTGGGCTGTTGAGATATTCTTCCCACCACAGGGATGTTGAATGTTATTGTATTATGGTCACTATTTCCAAGCGGCCCTGTTATAGTTACCTCTTGGACCAGCTCCTGCGCTCCACTCAGGACTAAATCTAGAGTTGCCTTTCCCCTTGTGGGTTCCCGTACCAGCTGCTCCATGAAGCAGTCATTTAAAGTATCGAGAAATTTTATCTTTGCTTTTCGTTCTGAAGTGAAATTTTCCCAGTCAATATGGGGATAATTGAAATCCCCCACTATTACTGAGTTCTTAATTTTGATAGCCTCTCTAATTTCCCTTAGCATTTCATCATCACTATCACTGTCCTGGTCAGGTGGTCGATAATAGATCCCTAATGTTATATTCTTATTAGAGCATGAAATTTCTATCCATAGAGATTCTATGGAACATGTGGATTCACTTAAGATTTTTACTTCATTTGATTCTACATTTTCTTTCACATATAGTGTACAAGCACTTTAAAAACGTGCGTCTGTTTATTTGTCTGCCCTTTTAGATGTGTCAAATTCTTTTTTATGTGAATGTTTATCATCTGATCTGGCCCTTACATTATCCTCTTCCATCCTCTGCTCCTGACTATAACCTGGAGATTCTCTATCATTTGACTTTCTCCTAAGAGAAGTCTCTGTCCAAGCCACATGCTCCTCTGCAGCAGTCGGCTTTCCCCCATCTCCTAGTTTAAAAACTGCTCTACAACCTTTTTAATGTTTAGTGCCAGCAGTCTGGTTCCACTTTGGTTTAGGTGGAGCCCATCTCTCCTGTATAGGCTCCCCCCATCCCAAAAGTTTCCCCAGTTCCTAATAAATGTAAACCCCTCCTCTCTACACCATCGTCTCATCCACGCATTGAGACTCTGAAGTTCTGCTGCCTACCTGGCCCTGCGTGTGGAACTGGGAGCATTTCTGAGAATGCCACCATAAAGGTCCTGGATTTCAGTCTCTTCCCTAGCAGCCTAAATTTGGCCTCCAGGACATCTCTCCTACCCCTCCCTATGTCATTGGTACCTACATGTACCACGACCACCGGCTCCTCCCCAGCACTACGCATAAGTCAGCAGGTTTAAACTAGTGTAAATGGTGAATTTTCTGTAACTCAAAGTCTTTAAATTATGATTTGAACACTTCAGTAACTGAGCAGAGGTCCGGGGTCTATTACAGGAATGGGTGGGTGAGGTTCTGTGGCCTGTAGTGTGCAGGAGGCCATACTAGATGATCATGATGTGTCCTTCTAGCCTTAAAGTCTATGAGTCTAATTCATTTATCCTCACAATGCACCTGTGAGGTAGGGAAGTGCTGTCATCTATATTTTACAGAGGGGGAACAGCAGCACAGGGAGACCAAGTGATTTGCCCAAGGTGAGACAGGAAGTTTGTGGTGGAGCGGAGAATGGAATCTCTGTCTGTAGAGGTCCAGGCTAATGCCCTAACTGCTAGACCATACTTCCTACCAGGGAACAGAGCATACTCCCTGCACCATGTCTCACTGAATACATAATTCTTAATAAACGTATCAGTTTAGAGAATCTGCGAGATCTATGATGTCATTGCTGACCACACAATGTGGTGTTCCATCCTTCTTTCATATCGTCAGTCCCTGTAAAACTTGCCTCTGATTTTCACCTAAATCACTCCATCAAGCTACCTAATCTTTTCCCCCAGCCCCATTCAGTACCTGGGGCAGCCAGGCTGCAATGGTTAGAAACTAAGCTTAGTAGGCCTTCCCATCTCATAAATCACACAAAGCCATTGTTACTCATGGGGATGATGTTAGAAGGCCACCCAGACACTGTCCAATGTATGAGTGAAGACGTCCTGATGCTGAGTATTCTCTGGTTGTCCCAGCCTTGCCCTCTCTCGGCAACCAGTCCCACCACCTCTTGGGGATAGCTGGGTTCCTGCTCACCCAGGTGCTCACTAAACTACATGGGGAGATTTTCAAAAAATAGGAAATTTAGGAACTCAAGTTCCACTGGAACTTGGTAAAATTTTCAAACAAATCTAAGCAATGCAGGAGCCTAAGTCCTATTCAAAGTCCCACACAGTTACTCCTGGTTAATAAAGCAGTGAAGGAGATATTCAAAAGCACCTGGGCTTCTAAATCCTTTAGCTGCTTTTGAAAATCTATCTCATGGTATTTACTGAGCAGGAGTGTTAACTGGAAAAATATTATGGTAGGCAGAAAGTCATAAGTCATAACATCAGCAATCCAGTTTCCTCATTTAAAGCTCACTCTGAAAACATACCTTCTTTTGGGACCGAATGCAACTCCCATCAAAACCAATGGAAAGATTCCTAGACTTAAAGGGGAATTAAATCGGGGGCCTTAATTAACTGTTAACTAAATCCATAGGATTCAATGTGTGTTAATAGAACAATATATATTATTTTAAAATCTAAACCATTATTTCTCTAAGATAAAGCATGCTTCACATAATACTCAATACAGTTTCTCATACTTTGCCCCTTTGATTTGGGTTTATTCTAGACAATTGGAGATGGATGCAATTCTGATGACTTCACAGCCGTCCCTTTTTCAAACACAGGCATTTTATTTTAATTTTAGGCAATGTCTCTTTCCTTCCCAGTCAGCACAGTTGGAGCACCCGGGGCCTTTTTAGGGTGAACTGAAAAGGTTTTGTAAATGAACAATGAAAGAATGATCCCCCAATACGTGAGTCAATTATAACAAATACTGAGTATTGTCTTTAAAAGCCACCTTTGAATTCAAACACCAAGATGTGCATGTAACTAAATGGAGTACCAGTTTGATCTTACTTTGTAATCCTCATCTTTCCTTGCCCCTTTACCTTCTACTGTTTGTTATCCTATACATGGTGTCTTTTCTTATATTATATTTTATGCTCCTCAGAGAAGGGACAATGTCTTTCTCTCTGTGCTGTACAGCACACAGCATATTTGGCACTAACATAATAAATGACATCTCAGGAAAGACTGGTGTATTGTCAGTAGGTGTGACAGAATTCTGTTGCGAGGTTTAACAACAGGTCTTCAAATTTCAGGGGCACAAAGAAATAATTAAATAAATATTAAACAAAAATGGGGAGAATGTGGGTGCAAATTACATGCAAACCAGTTCAAAGAAAATTATTTATGGACAAGTAAGAATGGACATTATGAATTAGAGACATTTAAGTAGGATATGGATTAGCCAGGTTTACTAGTCTAAATAGCAACACGTTCCTCACATTCAATTAGTTATTTCAAATACTTCCCAGGTGTGAGAGTGTGAAGTTTAATATTTTATAGTATAGCCAAAATATGTATTAAAATTTACTTGGCCAGGGCACAAAATTAAGACAAACTAGGACTTTTTATACTCACGCAAATAAAGGAGAACTTACTTTCCTTTAAAATCCATGATATTTCTTTCAAGCATAGAGGTTTTACTAACGGTGATGTCTTTTCTTGCCAAATACTAAGGTGATTATACTCTACCTACGTGAAAATGAGTGACACCAGATCTCTGTCATGCATACTTTTATGTACCCTGGTACGTGGTTTTCAATCTTTACTATCTAGGATTTTATTTTTATTACTATCTAACAACGTGCTACTGTGACAGCTAGCTAGTTTAGCACTTATATGGTCTCATTAGTGTTGTTACTGAAGCCCAGATTCTCAAATATATTTTGCTGCTGATTTCAATGGGAATTAGGCACCTAAATACCTTTGAGTATCTGGGCCTGACTGCCTTCCAAACACTAATGAATTTATCCTCAGAAGGAAATTTGGAATGTGGGGGATTGATGTGTATTTGCTCTAGAGATCGCATAGAGCCTTTTAAGAGCAGATGAAAGGACCAAGTGATACTCTCTTGCCCCCCACCTCTTCCAGTTCTAGTCAGAATCTAATGAATTATTAGAAGAGCTCTCGCCAGCAGTTCTGGATTTTACACTCCAACCCATGTATCTTCACTATGTTAAAATAAGGCAAAAGTAAAAAAAAAAATATAGAGCAGAGACTTTCCAATCCCTCATGTTGAGGTCTTCTGGAAGGAAGCCTGGAATGCCACCTACATCTCCTACCTCTGTTCCAATCAGCCCCATAGCCTATGTCAGATACAGCACCAAACAGAGAAAGTTTGCTAATAATTTCAAAGCCCTCTAAATAGAACCAATACCACCCTCATTGCCAAGAATCCTAACTGTGTCTGGTGCCAACCAACCTTTTTTTTCTGTGTGAGTTTTCCTATGCCTAAAACCAGGTTTCAACTGGAAATACCATGAACAACAAGCTGCTCATTGATTTGATTAAATGTCCCTCATTTTCCCCATTTTGTGTAGAAGATTAAACTTATTTTTTTTAATTATGTGTATAGCACCATAGCTATGCGTGGAGTTTTGCTGCCAAGTACAAAGCTCTGTGCAGAGTATGCAGTCAAAATAAGGCAAAAAACTCATGATGGGATGACAAATTAAATATGTGGGTGGAGGTATGGGTACCCAACATAAAGAAAGAGTGAGCTATGCTTATTGTTACTTAAGTTGCACCATGCAAAATTTATGCAAGCATTGATGCAGGCCCAATATTTCACATTTACACACATTTGTTAGAACAGCTTAGATGCCTGCCTTTGAAAAGATAGCCCTTACAGATTCATACCAAAGATCTCATCTCTGTTACGTATCTGCTTGCAGAAGTCCCACTGACTTCACTTGTGGGTTCTATCTTTTGTACACTTATAGGATACCCAGCAGAGACTTGCACTGCAGATAATAATGTGGTTGGAGTGCAGTATAAGAATACCTATTAGCACTTTCCTGCTTCAAAGGACCTCACAAAGGTTAATCCAAGATCCAGTTCTAAACAGCTTGCCCGATATCGCAGAGGCCCTGGGTCCTACTCCTAGTGAAGTCAATCAAAGTTTTATCGACCTTGAAGTTGTCAACATCCCTTCTCCCAAACGGAATTGCATTAATGAGGAGTTAAGTGGAACCTTGACTGAGAAGCTCTTATCAGCTAACCAGGACTTGATTTCCCTTGGGGACCAAGAACAGGTGGCTCCGGTCAACCTTAACTTCTCCTCATTACATTTTATCAGTGGGAACTAGGTCCAGGCCAAGCTTACCTGTTTTTAACAAGCCTTGGTCTTCAACTATAAGGAAAACAATAAGAACTGAGAAAAATTTGAATGGAATGAAATACAAACAAAACAAACCGATTGTGCAATTTTTGAGTTATCTAAGGACAAATAAGTATCTGATTTTTTAAGCATGAACAATCGGACTTTCCTTGAAAGAAAAACTCAAAAATAACTCAAAACCAATGTAAGGTTACTAAATTTACCAAAAATTTCACCCTCAGCTTGAGACCAAATATGAGATTTCAGGGCAATGGATTTTTTTTCATGAAAATTGGCAATGTCCGAAAACAAAGGTTAATAATAAAAGTGCCTTTTTCAGCCTCAGTGCTACAATATAATGACACATACCAAAGCTGTTTTACAGTTGTGGATATTTTTAGGGGGACCCGGGCATCTCAGACTACATTCTAATAAATGACTAGTGATTTTGGATGCCTTACTTTTTGTGTGTCCAAAGTGACATGTCTTGGAGGGCCCTGATTTTGAAAAAGGGCTGAGCTCCCACCATCTGCATCTGAAAACAAAGCCATTTTAAGGTGTCTTAAATTGGACATCAAAAATCCCAAACACCCCAACTAACTAACCATTTAAAAAAATTTAGGCCAAGGTATAATTTTGAGTAGCTCAAAGCACTTCCCTCTCAAGAGACATATACTGTTTCCATAAGAAGTATGTTACACCTGGGTCAACTATTCTTTCCTATCAAACTGCAAATTAACCCATATAGTGAGAACCCACAGAAGGTCAAGCCTTTCAGAGGCATTATCACACTACAATGTTACCAGCTGCTGACTGTGCAGTTATTATCCCTTGTCATACAGAAAATACATATTCAATTCCCAGGGAAACATTTAATTATTTACGGACAATATCATGATTCATTAAGCCATGGTCCATGTTAGGGCTGTGTGGAGAAAGAGAACCGTGACTCCCTGATAGTGGTGGTTCTAAGAGTTAATATGTCTGATTCAGTCAGAATTCTTCTGGGGGAGCACACATCAGAGTGGGAGCTGCAATACAGGGTGCAACATATGCCTTACGATGGGAGCTCTGCTCTCCCTTGCTTCCACTCCTTTCCAGTCCCTTTAGGTAGTCTTTGTACTTGAACCTGGGGAGCACAAGGCCTGTGACAAGCCCAAGCAGAAGTGCAGAAGGATGGGAAAAGGCTCCTTGCATCCTTCTCTACCCTGCAAACTCTCTTGCAGGGGCAGCAACAATATAGCCCTTTACTTGTATTGTAACTTGGCATATTTCCGATCGTACCATACACAGTGTATTGCACTATGAAACAGTGCTGGTTTGGGCACTTTTGGTGTTGAGTAATTCATGATCCACAACTTAGCAATCTAACATCCTTGTAATGATGGATTCTTTCTCCAAACATTGACTCATGGAGTGGTGCCTCTTACTGTGTATCATGTCATTAATGTCTATATACAGAAGAGGGTGGCTATTACATTGAATTTCTAAAGCCTCGAATTTCTCAAGCATGTGACAGCACCAGCACAGTCCATAGGAATATTCATCATATTCACATTTTTCTGTCTCAAATATCTATTTTTAGAAAATGCATTGAGTGGATTCTTGCACATCCACAGCATCCAGTCTGTTACTCTTGTCACATTGTAGTCATTTACTTTAAAAAATCCGTATTTATTAAATCTATCCTTAAATAAGAAAACTACCTACACTAAAACAGTTCATATGAGTTCATCTAGCCAGCCAATGGATGGAACAATTGCTCTACTTAAATAATGCTAAACCAGTTTTTCTTTTACTGAAATAAATAACTTGAACAAATAACATGAACAGTCTCAATTTGAACTACTTCTCTTAAAAACAATGTAATAAATGTAAGTGCAAATCCAACAAGGTACAGCAAGGAAGAAGCACAATGTTTGAATCCATAAGTCTATAACATTCTGCAAAAACTACTAATTTTAACAAATAAAAAAAATCAATTATTTGAGCAATAGATAAATGGCAGAACTCTGCTTTCATTTACACCCGTGCAACTTCATTAACTTCAAGGGAGTAAACAAAGGCAGAAATAAAGACAGGTAAGTCTTCAGTGGCAATACAGAAGTTTAACAGAATTAAATTTGGGCTGGTTATTATCCACTTGAGTTTACAGGGACTACGATTTGGCTCCTCATGTTTCCAGGACATTATTTATTATGCAATACACAACACAAACTATTTTATCTAGCTGCATAGGTGCTGGAACTAGGACTGATGGGGGTGCTATCGCAGCCTTCTGGCTTGAAGTAGTTTCTATCATACACAGGGATTACAGTTTGGTTCAGTGGTTTTCAGCATCCCCACTGTACAAATTGTTCCAGCGCCCCACCTTGCTGTGGTTCCTTTTTTTAAAAAAACTAAGAAAGCGGTGAAATCAATTTTACATATGCAGTGGTATGGAGGTTTTAGATTATAGGCTACTACAATCTGTTGGGCTATTGTGTTATTGGGAATGGAAAATTCTATAAGGGTGACAATTCATCCATGTGTAGCACAATGCCTATGCACCACAAATCTCACATAAGATCTCGGGTTTAAGTGTAACTAAAGAGGGGCACAGTCCTTGTGTTGAACCTCCGCACAAGGGTGAATTTCGCCGTCAGGCCCTGCTGTTGAAAGCTGTATCTAATGGGTGTATTGCTGACTTCAGTAAGGTGCATGAGAACAGGGGTCTCCTCACACAAAACAAGGCACAGAATTGGAGTCTAAGTGTTTATGACTTTAAATTGATTGGTTTTAAAATTTGTAAGGCATCTAGAATCCCAGAAAAAAGGAACAGAAATAAATATAACCCTGAAGTTGTAAAAACACAAAGCAACTATGGAGATTGGGAATAACTCGGAGTTTACTTGTGGAAATAATGGCACATGGCCAGTTTAGAATCCCAGAGTCTCCCAAGCTGTAACAAAGCAGATTTTTAACAGGCATAATTCAGAAACAGATGAATAAACAGTAGTTATATGAATATCTGACCAATTCAAGTGTGGAGGAGGGAATTCCTTGATGAGGAAAGGAATGTTCCCTTGAGATTTGAAACCACTGGATAGAATGGAAAAAGCCCATGTTAAATACTACCAAATTCTCCTTCACAGATCCAAGACACCACTGTTAAGTAATAGCTTGTCATCATGAAAACAGTCCTTTTTAATAGAAATACTGATATTATTAGAATACAACAATTGCTGCACTAGTTGATGCTGTTATAAAAGGCGTATTGGCCATACTTCATTATAGATTTTTCCTCCGAGTTTACAATTTACAATCAGATTCTATATTCAGTTCATAAAACAATGCTCATCTTTAAAGGCATAGAATCAATATTTTTTTTTAAAAATTACATTTCTCTCTCTTTCTCTCAAAAAATATAATAAATTTCTTGCAATTTCCCTGCTCCACTGGCACAAATTGAACCTGAAGCTGGCAGTGCTGGCTAGTGGCTGATTACTCTAAAGTAGGAGGCTCCTCGGGTGGCATAGATCCAATGCATTGTAGAGGACGATGTTGCAACTTTGCAGTGTCACTGCGTCACTGTATAAATCAATGTGTTGATTTACAGTACTTGTACAACAATTGAGAAGATAATAGTTGATACAGAATAAATATATTAATTTATTCTCAGGGCTTCGCTGATGCCACAATCTGCAACCGATTCCTTAGCGTGAATTAAAGCACATGGTTACTTACAGCCAGCTCTTTACAGTGCATATAATTTGGGCCTGATTCACCACGGCATTACTCCAGCTTCATAAATAGGGGTCAACCAAATTTGCGGCTGTTGAAAATTATGTCACAGACTGTGAAATTTGGTCTCCCCCATGAAATCTGGCCTTTGGCTGCCAGCTCTGAAGGCAAAGTGGAGATCAGTGGCTGATGGACAGGCACCTAGCTCTGAAGGGAGCACCGCTGCCAGCAGCAGCATAGAAATAAGGGTGGCAGTATCACCCCATTGCAGGAGAGGGATAGCTTAGTGGTTTGAGCATTGGCCTAATAAACCCAAGCTTGTGAGTTCAATTCTTGAGGGAACCACTTAGGAATCTGGGGCAAAAATCAGTAATTGGTCATGCTAGTGAAGGCAAGGGGCTGGACTTGATGACTTTTCAGGGTCCCTTCCAGATCTATGAGATAGGTATATCTCCATTTATTTATTTATTTTATACCCCCTAATAGGCTTGTGACCCCCTTTTGGGTCGGGGCCCCCAGTTTGAGAAATGCAGCTGAGAAATCACACATTTTTGTGGCTTGGTCCTGGCATAAATAACAAATTTCATGGACGTGTTACACAGCCACAAAATTTGCTATTTATGCTGTGACCCCAACCGATGAAAAACGTGGGACTTCTCTGAAATTTAAGTAGACCCCTATTTATCAATAGAATTCACACTGATATAACACTGGAGTAATGCTGTTACGATTCTGCTCGTTAACTTTAATCTTTAAGTGTTTATCGTTTTAAACAGTCACAATTATTAACTATTCAAAGAGTTAAGGTTTTCACTGACTCTACTCTCTACGTTGCCAGGGGAAATGAATTGCAAATTTTCTTTTTCCTACAGTTGGCTAAGAAATAAACTTACTGGCATATTTTAAAAACACAAATATTGAGCAATATATTTGGGGCTTATCATCTCTCTCAATGTGCCAGTACAGCAAGTAAACATTCTCATTATCCAGCAAATGAACTTAGTGTCCACAGTTACCCCTTATATGAGCTTCCCCCTAATATGGCTACACCATTCAGGCTCCTGTGCTGAATTAAGCCCATTATAAATCTTGGGAGAAATCCTAAATTCGTTGGAAGTCAATGAGAGATATGCCATTGACTTTAATGGGAGTTGGGATAACACTATCCATCTTTATTGATAATACAAAGTGTTAGATGACTTTAGGAGATGCACCTCATCAATACAAAGAATGTTGCGTTCCCAAAAACAAAAATTAGGCCTGGATCCAACAACTGATGGCATGGACTGGGCACACCTCTGCACCCAATTGCAGGATTGGGGCTTTAAAAGGAGAAACACTTTTTTCAGCAATCAGTTTGTGAAAAGGAATCTATTTCTGAGAACTTTCATCCAGGGCCGCCGAGAGTGGGTTCAGGCCCCGGTGAAAATTTTTTTTCGGGCCTCCCAGCAAGGGCAGACCGGCTAAACAGGGCCGACGAGAGGGGGGGAGGCCAGGGAATCCGGGCCCCGAGACCCCTTCCGGACCGCGGTAATTTGTATCGGCTTCCCCCCACTCTCGTCAGCCCTGCTTTCATCACAATACCAGAAATTTCACCTGCGATCTTGAATTCTATCATGTTCCCATATCAAGTAATTCAATAAAGCAAATGCCATGGTCTGATGGCTTATTGTAGTGAATCAAATGTCCAAAGATGGAATGTGGGCCTCACCCTTTAAAATGTGGCCATGAAAAGGAAATACACTTGACACCTGCCCAAATCCCACATTTGCACACGCAGTCTATGGGATCACACATCTACTCTAGCTACCCAGGAGTACATGCAAGAGCAATTTTTGGCAGGTGTGGCCATTGCATCGATGTTTGGAAATTTGGTCCAATTCATTTTAAAATACAAAGAGGAAGGTGCAATCATAAATCATAAATCATAAAATTTCCTCTCCCTATTTGTCAAACGGAGTTTAAATGAACAAATAAATCCCTAAGTAAAACACAGTCACCGAGAAATTAAATACAATTAAAAATCTTTTCCCATCTCACCGTACCCAGTGTTAGTATTATACATTATGAAATAAACAGTAAACTGAGGACTCCTCCACTGTACTGCATTGACATATGTCATTCACTGAGTTCTTTACTTTTTTCAAAATATGGAATTAAAATTAGTCCAGTTTCACTTTAAATTGTCCATCAGCCACTCACTTTAAAACAAACTATATTAATTTTGTAAAATATATCCACTTCATGTTCTGTTTGTCTGTTGAGGGAATTATACCACCGGCATTGCTGTTGTATCTGAGTGCCTCTTTGTTTAACACTACTGTAAGCAGTGCTGTGTTTTACAATTTATAGAACTCCTGTGTTGGAGTTTTATGTTTGATATTAAAGGTACATTTTACCCTGTAATTTGATGATTAAATAGAGTAAAATGTTGTACAATGGATTAAATTTTCTTGTACTTATACTTTTCTCTGCCAGAATGGATTTTTTTTTTAATAAACCATCAGTCAGCAACTAAAGGCCCATCACTTCCTCTCAATTACACAGGTGCAGTTGCTTTCACCTCTGAATTTTATGAGAGAAGGGGTTGCCCCTTACAATTCCATTTCAATAAGCAAGATGTTACTTCTACACTACAATAGTTCAAGCAATGTTGCAGAAGCCCTGGGGGGGAAAAATCACTTTTCTAGGACCTTGGGCAACACATACGCAGTTCTGGTTTCTATTGTGTCTGGCCCAAAGTTTCGACATGGAAAAACTAAACTGTTTTTTTCCGAGTCTGCTCAGTCCATGTTAGTTATGGCCTGCAGCCATACCATCCTGGATTGTGACCTCTCCAGATCTTAATGGGGTGGGTCCTGTTTAACACCTCAATGAGAAGCCACCAAGAAAACCCCTCATTCGGTAGGAAGTGATGTTAGTGTAGGTGGCATTCTTCCCTGTGAGTCAGTACTATTGCACAAAATGTCCCACTAGCAGAGCAGGAGGGGACACTGTGCTGATGAGATGAAAAGCTATGGCCCTTACCACTTGTGCTCATTAAAGAGTCAATATCAGTTTTCTCAACATCAGAGTTGTTAAGCCCAGTGTCCTCCCTACATTTCACTATGTGTAATTACATTCTAGCTACTTAAATTCCATCTGCAGTTTCAACTGGATAAGCCATTCTTCACATCATCCTGTCCTGAAGTATTGTGTAGTGTTACTATGCATAAACAGCTGTTGCAGTCCAGTATATAAACATCTGCATTTGAATAGGGGGTGAAATAATTTCTGTTAAAATAAACCAAAAAATGAAAACAAACAAAAAAATCCCAAACAAAAAAACCCTGACACAGGTATTATATCCAGGCATAACTCAGCTGAAGACAACAGTGTTGTTATAGATCAGTGGTTTCCAACCTGTTGTCTGCAGACCCCTGTGGGTCCGAAGACTATGTCTAAAATTTCCAAAGGGGTCTACACCTCCATTTGAAATTGTTTAGAGATCTGCAAATGAAAAAAAGGTTGTAAACCACTGCTATAAATTAACAGTGTCACAGAGAGCAGAATTTGGCTTATAATTTGTAAAAGTGCTTTGGGTTTCTTTGGGATGAGAACTTGCTAGTTATATATATATATAAAACCATAGAATACCAGGGTTAGAAGGGACCTCAGCAGGTCACCTAGTCCAACCCCCTGCTCAAAGCAGGACCAATCCCCAGACAGATTGCCCCAGTTATTGAAATGACCCCCTCAAGGATTGAACTCAAAATTCTGGGTTTAGCAGGCCAATGCTTAAACCACTGAGCTTCCCCCCTCAAAATGTTAAAACATGTTCTTTTAATGTAACACACCCACATGACTTTGCTTGCATAAAAATTGAGCAAGACATAGACAAGTCAAATAAAAATAGTTAAAATAATGTCATTCTGATTGTAAAGTTTGTGTTTTAAATTCTCCCATTGGTATATGCAGATTTAAGCACAGATAGAGGAGAAAATAGACTTTTTTAGGCCTTGTCTACACTAGAAAGTTTTGGTGCTTTAACCATGCTGATATGGTACAACCTCCCCATCTAGTGCTGATGGCATTACACCACTAAAAAGTGCAGACAAATTCAAGTTAGAAAGAGAAAGTTACTCACCTTTCAGCAACTAGGTTCTTCGAGATGTGTGTCCCTTTGGGTGCTCCACTCTAGGTGATGGTGCGTCCCAGTGCCGTTGATCGGAGATCTTCGGTAGCAGTGCCTGGTCGGGACACATGCGCTCAGTTGGTATCTCCCGTTTCATTGGAATCTTCCTGAGCACATGAGTCCCACACTCTCCTCAGTTCCTTCTCTACCATGGAGAAATCATATTAGTATTCCAAAGTAGAGGGGTGGAGGGTGGGGAGTGGAGCACCCACAGGGACACACATCTCGAAGAACCTCAGTTACTGCAAGGTGAGTAACTTTCTCTTCTTCTTCGAGTGCTGTCCCTGTGGGTGCTCCACTCTAGGTGAATGTGAAGCAGTACCCACTATGGCTAGTGGGATTTTGGAGTTGTGTGAGGGACAACGGTAGACAGTACCATATGGTGTCTTCTGTGGTATCCAGTGATAGCATAATGTTTGGCAAATGTGTGGTCAGATGTCCCCGTGGCCGCCTTGCATATGTCTGTAACAGGTACGTTGTGGAGGAAGGCAATGGATGTTGACATTGCTCTAGTAAAATGAGTCCTAACACCCGCTGGTGGTTGAACATTCTGGGTCTGATAGCAGGGTCTGATGCAGACTGAGATCCACTTGGAGAGTCTTTGCTTAGAGATAGCGTCACCCTTTGATCTCTTGGTAGTAGAAACAAATAGCCTAGGGGATTCATGACATGGTTTAGTTCTGTCTAGATAGAATGCAAGAGCCCGTCAGACGTCGAGGGTATGTAATGCAGCCTCCTGTGGAGTCGTGTGAGGCTTGGGATGGAATACAGATAAGTGTATTGACTGGTTAAGGTGGAAGGTAGACACCACCTTGGGGAGGAATTTGGAGCGGTTCGTATAGTAAGCTTGTGTTTAGAGAAAATGGTGTAGGAGGGTAGACCATCAGGGCGCTTATTTCACCAACCCTTCTTGTTGACATTATGGCAACCAAGAAAGCCACTTTCATGGACATGTGGAGCAGGGATGAGGTGGCCAGGGGCTTGAAAGGGGGTTTCATAAGAGTGCGGAGAACTAGGTAGAGACTCCAGGAGGCTACTGGAGAATAATTCTCAGGGTAGAGATTTTGCAGGCCCATAAAGAAGCGTTTGATGGTGGGGTGGGCAAAAGTGAA
The DNA here is from genome assembly GCF_028017835.1 of Emys orbicularis. Classification (NCBI taxonomy): domain Eukaryota; kingdom Metazoa; phylum Chordata; order Testudines; family Emydidae; genus Emys; species Emys orbicularis. The sequence continues at coordinate 21,710 of NW_027045124.1, forward strand.
TAGCTGTCCAGAGTGTCATGGAAGATGATAAGGGCCGCGAGGTGTACTCTGATAGATGTGAGCGAAAGCCTGTCCTGTTTTAGTTTGAAAACATAGTCAGTGAGGGTTGCAGTCTGGGGTATTAGGCATCTGTGGAAGCACCAGATGGAGAAGCATTTCCACTTTTGCAGGTAAGTGTAAGAAGTGGAGTCCCTTCTACTGTGCAGGAGGACATGTTGGACTTGTTCTGAACAGGCTAATTCATGGGCTTGAAACCATGAAGGAACCACGCCATCAGATGGAGTTTCCAGAGCTGCAGATGAAGAAGCCAACCAGAGTTCTGGTCTGTCTGGGGAGGACGGATGGACATGCGTAGCAGGTAAGAATAGGGACCAGCTAAAGCATTGGACTTTTAGTCTGAACAGGGCTCATAGGAGGCATAGAGCAGCATTCCCCATAGAGACTGAAACCAATGGGGGTAAACCCAAACAAGAATGGCCAGATCCCTCAAACTCATAGAATATCAGGGTTGGAAGTGACCTCAGGAGGTCATCTAGTCTAACCCCCTGCTCAAAGGGGGACCCATCCCCAGACAGATTTTTGCCCCAGATCCCTAAGTGGCCCCCTCAAGGATTGAACTCACAACTGTAGGTTTAGCAGGCCAATGCTCAAACCACTGAACTATTTCTCCCCCTCTAATACTGACCAGTATTACCGGATGACAGGGAAATAGACAATATGGGTAATGAACCACCAGTCTTAAGAAGATCCCACAGGGCTAACAAGGGTGTACTGCCTGTTAAATTTAGAGATGATTATGTTATTGGTTCTATGTAGTATTTTAATGAATATTGTCATGTATGGTATGAAGAAGTAGATGTGGAATGTTTAATATGTTAAATGTTCTTTTCATAATTGTTAATGGGTTTTTGATATGATATGATACGATGTGGGTATATGCTGTTAATATGGGGGCCCGGATGTACTGGTGTGAATATTGTGGTTGTGGCAGAATTTTAGCAAGGGGGAATGTAAGGGGACTGTTGCCCCCTTACTAACATTCAGTGGGGGTGTTTTGGTTGGCTAGCTCTCAGTACCAAAAGGGGAAGGGTCAATGGAAAATCAGGAGCCTGAGACTGACAGTCCCCAGGGGCAATGGGGAGAGGCCAATGCTCTAGGTCAGCCTGATTGACAGGACGGACAGGCTAATCAAGGAGTCAGGAGGGTCCCCTCCTCCGTGTGAGCTGGAATTGCCTGGGTTAGACAGAGTGGGGCCGAGCTAAGGAGAGAGCAGGAGCCCAAGTTAAGTTGCTGGAAGCAGAGCTGCAGCACCAAAGCCAGAGCACAGCCCAGAGAGAGCAGACCTGTCCTGGGGGCAGAGCTGCAGCAACCAGAGCCAGAGGGGCCAGAAACAGCCCAGGGAGCTGGAGGTAGAGCAACAGCAGCAGCCGTGCTGAGGCAGAGTGGTGCAGTCCGGAGCCGGGTATGGTGAGCAGCTGAGGAGAGCGAGGGGGACCCTGGGCAGTGGGCCCAGCACAGGGAGACACGTCAGCCAAGAAGCTCTGCAGGCCAGACTTGGAGGGGGAGCGTAACCCTGACAGGGCGGGGGCAATGCTGGGAAGACGGGTCCTGCCACTGAGAGTGTGTGTCCACCGCCAGAGCAAGTGTCCAACCCACAGCATCGCTGCAGTACGGCCAGGGCCTGAGAAGGAGGCCTGGGACCTACAAGAAACAGACTGTGAACTGCCCTGACATTCCAGAGACACTGTTTGTGATGTTCCCTGCCACAGAGCGGGGTGATGTGTTTCCTTTAACCTTTTCCCATTTTTCCTTATTCCTTTTAAAACTAATTGTTAATTAAATAAACTGTATTGCTTTAAATCTTATGTAATATTCAGTGGGTCAGGAAAGCATCCAGTGCAGAGAGAGCATCCCAGAGTGGGGACACCCTAGCCCCTGACCTAGGTGACCACAGCAACGTTGGGGGTCGAGCCTTGTTGAGGTAACGAGGACTCTGCCAGACAGGAGAGTGGAAGGGGAGTCCTCGAGGGCAGGGAGGCCTCTGGGTAAAGGAGGAATAGATGCACCAGGGTAGTGCAGAAGCCAGGAAAGTTCCCCACAATAGCGGGACCATTCCCCCGCTTACACATAGCTGATTAAAGTAGTTACTAGAATGCAAACTGCTGTTCCGACCAACTGGTTTATTGATTATGAGAATTTACCTACAAAAACCAAGTGATAAAGCAAACACCACCTATAACAGCAAATGTGATGGAGAAAATGTTAGCTTCATGGCAGATCCTCTCCGGATCATCTTTTATTGAGAAGATCTGCAAAAATAGAAGGAAAAACATCCAAATATTTTGTTAGCCAGCCTATTAATAGATGCTGTATAACACTATAGAGACTAGAATGGAGTTTCTTACATACTTGGGGAAGAAGAGAGGAGAGTATTTATATGAATGAATATTTCAAGGTTAAAGTTAACGAGGACTAAGGGTTAAATTTTCAGAAGCCTCACACTGACTTTTCTGCCTCACACTGGCTCCCTTCTGATAGTCATGGTGCTGTACCTCTGCTGCCTGGCTACAGAGAATTACCTTTGTTCAGACCTCTAGGCACAGGTGTCAGAGACGGCAGTAATTATTGTGCCCATTCCCTGGCTTTGGAACGCTGACACAGCACTGAAGTCAAAATGAGAAGGAATGAAAAAAGCAATCTTGTTAGCAACTGGTTGGTCAGTGACTTCCTAATAGAAGTTGGCCCTCTGATGCCATCAGGAAACCTTTTTTCTTGATGATATTCCAATAGGCATAATCTTTCAGGAACAGGAGCACTACAAGAGGCCTTACTTCACTCTATTCAGTGCAGAAAGACACACACCCCCCATCCGCATTAGAGAGAGGAAAAGAAGGTGTGAGCCAGCGATTAGCCCTGGCTGAGATGATTTAGTTGGGGTTGGTCCTGCTTTGAGCAGGGGATTGGACTAGATGACCCCCTGAGGTCTCTTCCAACCCTAATATTCTATGATTCTATGATTAAACTACAGGAATGGGAACTTCTCCGTTCTACAACATGCTCCAACAATCATATCCTCTGCGGCTTTGGACGACTCACATCTCTCTGCCTCAGTTTGTGTAAAATAGGGATAATCCTTCCTTCCTTCCTTCACAGATATGTTGTGAGGACTCATTCATTAATGTTCATAAAGTGCTTTGTGAATGGCAAAAAAGTGTAATATAAATACTAAGGATTAGACCACAGAGAAACTATGTTAGCCAGAACCATTTTTAAATAGAAAGATGCAAACATGATATTCCTATGTTCTGAATTGTTTTACAAACCATGTTTATAATCTGCTTATGTTGGGCGCTCAGTGACCCAAGAAACAGTGGTGAAACTATGCTAGCATATTTTTGTGAAGAACTATGTATAAAAATGATTCTAACTACCCTGGTTTCACTGAAGTGTACATAGGGCCAATGCTACCAATCAGGTCAACTTAACTAGCCTCCTTCACAGTTACATTACGGAAAAGTCAGTACTCCACTTACTGTTATAATTTTAGCAAATATGATGCTCCACTAATAACAGCAGCTAGTGTCTCCAGTGCAATGAAAGGCCACTCGGACTTGTTTAATTTAAAAAGCTTGAGGAAAGAAACTTTGGGAAGGTGTTCCTGGAAAAGAAAAACAGATTAAAATCAGATCTTTTATTTTTGTCAAATACAATTCAATTTTACATTTTTCAGAGAGCTGAGCTGCATTATGGTGCCTACAGGAAAAGTTGAGTTTAAGAACCCTGGACTAGTAGAGAACAAGGCAGGTAAATGGAATGACTACAAGTGACAGGACTGGACAGAATCCATTCTAAAAACACCCTGGAATACTCTTAACAGCAAACTTTACATGGATAATTATGCTTTGTACTTACATTCAGTAGCACCTTTCACTCAAGGAAGCTCTACAAAGAAGGTTATGTATTACCCATATTTTACAGATGAGGAAACGGCACACTCAGAAATGAAATGATTTGCTGAAAGTTGCACATTGAATCAGTGATACAATTTTAGGAAGAGGACAGTCCTCTTGACTCCCACTGAAATAATCTTTGATATACACCCCCTTTCAGAAATGTTCTGATCTCTCTGGAAGAATTGTGCAGGTTTACCACTGAGCTGCTGAAGCTTTGCAGGATGAAAACAAAGACCCACGAACCAAACAACCAAACCAAAAAAATCTCGACTAAGCTCCAGTAAACCATTACCTCTTCAGGTGCAGCTTCTTCTTCAGCCTCTTTTTGTGGAACATGTTTTATGCTTGCTCTTTTCGAAATCAACCCATTGATGGGGAACGCTTCTTCATGATCTTTTAAGGTAATAGTTTCTGTTGATTCTTCATGGTCTTCTGTTTTAATAGATTTTAACACAACATAAATTCAGTCACAAATATATCCAAAAGGTCAGTGTAGTTGCATTAGGTAGACTTAGGGTTACCAGATGTCCTGATTTTATAGGGACAGTCCTGATTTTGGGGGCTTTTTCTTATATAGGCACCTATTACCCTCCACCCCCTGTCCCGATTTTTTACACGTGCTATCTGGTCACCCTAGGTAGACTCCACTTCCATTTGCAGGGTCATGTAGGTTCTCTGAGACCCTGACTGCTATTTTGGATTTAGTCCTCTGACTAAATTTGCTACTCATACCCTTATTTGGCAGAAACATAAGAGCATTTCTCCTAGTTATTGGATTCTCACTCCTCACGTCCTGAAATCCAGCTACAGGCATCTTCTGTGTTCTCTACATATTTACACAAAAAGCTAACATTTTGTGCCAAGCATTAAGGAAGCCATGCTCACTTTCTTCCAAAGAGCCTAATCCTGTGCAGTTATTCCTGTGAGCTTCCATTGACTTCCAGAAGTGGGCTTAAAAGGTTGTAAGCAAACAATACATTCAAAAATACTTTGACATATTGTTTTAATTCTATTTTTTAAATGGTTTGCAAAACTCCTGAGAATACATGTGTGTTCTCCCATTTTAGGCCGAAATCCTGGCCCCATTGAAGTCAGTGGCAAAACTCTTATCGGCTTTGATAGGGGGAGGATTTCATTCCTAGTATTTTGACACAATTTCTTCTGAATTTCCTTCTAGTTTATCTTCCCACAGTTTCAAAGTGAGTTGATTCTAAATTGCACAGATGAAAGAATCCATGACAGTATAACAGTTCTAAAGTATAACATCATATAAGTAAGTTTCCTACTAATATGGTTTAAAACACTGTTTCCAGGGTCAGAGCAGGCCAAACTCGTCTTGAAACTGTTTTTTAAAAACAAACAATTTTCAAAGTATATTCAAGAGTTTTCTAAAATATGGCTTAAAAACAGCCTAGTTTTATCTATTGGCCATTCTTAAACTGTGTTGTTAACAGGAGTGGTTTTAAAACCATGGTAACATAAATGGTATGAAAAACACTGCTTTAAAATTGTTCCACTGTCACAGCCTTAGTGCCAGTCCAGGCCTTGTCTCCATTAAACAAAACTACTAGCACGTCTCTCACAGTTGGGCTAGCAACGGTGACAGAACCAGGTAGATCAGCCTCTATTCTAACCCTGGTTAGAGAACATGGTAGTAAAAATGCCTGTGCTCTGCCTACAGTACACTAGCACCATTTCTACCATTGAAGTTCCACTGGGTGCTAGAGCAACAGTGGGGGAAAATGCTGAAAATGGTGTATATACACACCTGCACTACAACTGTAATTGTACAAGCACCTGGTTGTCTAGCAAAGTTAGGGGGCATCTGGATTCTGATAGATTCTGTGTGTAGTGTGGATCCAACATCAAAATTAGGCAATAGAATTACAGACTAGACTGTTACCTTTTCTTTGGAACCCCCTTTATGCTGTGAAAGCTTCCATCCATCCCTTTAGTTGGGATTCCACACACAGCAGTTGCCAAAGGAGCTGTGCTACAAGGATGCTGGAGGGTGGGGAAGGGGGCCTGATTTCAGCACATCCTGGGGTATCTGTGGGTTTGGGGAGGCATGGGGGGAGGAGCAAACCCCAGTGACATGTACGAACAGAACAATCTTGTGTTTGTGCAGGAGGTGGTGATTTGGCTTTTAGTTACCATTGTGCCTCTCACTTCTTGGCAGAGTAAAGAACTTAACGCATGTACTAGTGTATGCGTCACCTGCTTATTGCTCTATCTTTTAAATAAATGAAGTTGATATGTCACAAACAAGGACTTTCACAGCAAAACTTTAGTATCTTTGTAAGGTACCTGTGCTGCTGCAAGTGAATAATATAACCCCCTTTTCTCCATCAGCTCTGAATGTGTTCCTACTTCAGCCACAGCACCATCAGCTATGGCCACTATTACATTTGCAGTCCGAATGGGGGAAAGCCAATGAGCTATTACAAGAGTGGTTCGACCTTTGCTGGCCTGTAAACAAACAACCACATTGTAATTTGTGTCCCCTGTGGCTTGGAGATGTAATGTAATTTACTCTAATTGGTCATATTGAGTAGTTACTCCCATTGATTTCATTTGCTAAACACCCTGACAATCCATGAGTTTTTCCACAACTGACAACTAAAACCATTTGTATCCTGGTTCTGTCTCTGCTGAGCTACAGGACACCTGCTTGTCAGCATCCACACTAAACAAACTCAGAAAGCTTGTTTTGCTTCCCCTGATTTTCTTGACACTCTCTCTCTTTAATTATTCTATTCAAAATTTAAAAAGCTAAACTCTGAGCTGCTTTAGGTTATGCCATGTGGAACAGTCTCATAGGGACTGATTCCTTGCAGAGGAGCAGATGGAGCAACATGGGCTCTAGCCCTGCCCCAATGTTATATAATAATAATAAGAAGAAGAAGAAGAAGATGACCAACAGGATCTTGTAAGGGGGATAAGGCAAAATGCCACATTTATTTTATATACAATAAAAAGATCTGAATATACAATTCTATATTACTACTATTCCTTACTTATCTATATATCCATTTATACAATCATTCATACAAGTTCTGCAGAGTTGTTATAGTTACCAGCCTAGAGGTTGCTCATGACAGAGTACTGGCCAGGTAGCCTGGACACAAGGGTGGAGCCGAGTCTTTGTCAGATGCGCATCCGATGCTCCTGGAGGGTGGTCGCAGAACAAGTCTCAGAGTCCTCAGCCCTTAGAATCCGTTTTTATAGGAATTCATTCCTATGTTAGTCTATGGGAATTGCTTCATCATGCTATTGTAATGATGGCTCCATGATGACTATCAGGTGTTTATTTTGTTCTTCAGTTCTCTCATCCTTGGGATGGTTGGGTGGATTCCGGTTTGCCCTCTGGGGGCCATCCAGTTGTCTCCACTCTGCGCATTCTTCGGCCGATGGATATTGAACTCTTAGGCTGGCACTTCCCTGCTCATTCATTTATTATCTACACCAAGCATCCATCCACATCCATTCTCTATCTCTATTTTAGTCACAATTGTTATTTTGCTGTCTCTCCCGACTTTAACAACTCTTGGGGTGTTACAAAGTTACTTGAGCTTCCCGCCATATAACATTCATAACAAAGCGAGATAAAAACTACAAAGGGTGGGAGTCTCTGTGTGCTGTTTCTGTTGTTACAAAGTATCGCTTTGAGAACAGACTCTCTGTCTTAGGATGTACTAACACAATTAGCAGCTTGCGAGTTTCACACAGAGAGGGGGAGAAACAGAAAGCAAGAGACCTCTTAATTAGCAATGCCCTGGAATTTAAACCATGGGGATTCAAAAACTTACTTGTGATTTTAGTACAGACCTTCTTTAATATGATCCAACACCAACATGCCTCTATACAGGGGCCCAGGTAGCATGAAGTTGGCTACGCTAGCCTCACACCTCCCAGGAGTTTTCCTGAACTGTGGGAGCTCTCAACTGTCTTCTTGAAGCTTCTGTAAGTGTCTTCTTTGCTGCCAGAGTGGCATAAAGACACCCAGGACACATCTACTCTGCAATATCTCACCTGAGGCTGGCCCAGGTCAGCTGACTCAGACTCATGGGGCTCAGTCTGTGGGTCTATAAAATTGCAGTGTAGACATTCAGGTTGGAACCCAGGCTCTGGGACCCCATGAGGGGGGAGGGTCCCCGAGTTCAGGATCCAGCTCAAGCCCAGAAGTCTACCCTCAGTTTTATATTGTGAGCCCCACGAGCAAAAGTCTGCGGACACGGGCCCACTCACAGGTGGTTAATTGCCATGTAGACATACCTTAAAAGGTACCTGGTTCACATTCATGTAGTCCCATTTGAAACAGAACGATATTAACATGAGCTAGGTACCTTTTAAAGGGCAGTGAGAGCACAGCACTGTACCACGCTTCACAAATCACACCCCTTTGGTGCACTTTGCCAGTGCCATGTAGACAAATCGTTCATCAGTGCTGAGGATCTGTTTTCTGGAGGGAGTAGCCACGAGTGACATGCAGTGGAATAATAATCAATGCACACTTCTTCGGCAGTGCACATCTCTATGAAAAGCATGAACTAGAAGGAATCAATATTTACACACTCAAAAGATTAACATTACTGTAGCACTTCTTAATACCCCATTTGCATTTTTGTTTGCATTGGTCTGATGATCTGAAAGTACAGAAATAGCGATTGTACCAATTCAGATGTCTGTGTATTTAAAATTGATTTTAAAGAAAAGGACAAGATGTTGATTCTAAAAGCTCTAACGGTGACAAATTATTTGCCAAAGGGCAAATGTTGCCCTCACTGATTTGCACCCTATTTACAATCTGATGGTAGCCAATGGGTTTGCATGTGCATCAGGGCAACTTTTGGGCCCCATAACCACATAACAATACATGCATTATATCTACGTGATTTAGACCCCGGTCTTGCACTGAGGGCTCACCCATACAGAGCCTCACTGCAGGATTGGGCCACCGTGAGAGTTACCACGTGGTTACTGTTGTTCCCAGTGGGGTTACAGCATTTTACTGCTGAGCAATGGGCAGCATTTGGCAGTAATTGAGTAAATCATCCCTGTCATTGCAGTACAATAATAATCTTGTTCATCTGTTCCTTGCTTTGAAAGAAAATATATTTGATTCAAGAAGATGGAACTAGAGGTTGTGTCAATAACCCAGCATTTACCTTTTCCAGTGCAGCTTGGACTACTGACTCACTTTCTGTATCCAGGGCGGATGTGGCCTCATCTAACAAGAGAATTTTAGGGTTGCGCACCAAAGCTCGAGCTATGGCTATTCTCTGCTTCTGGCCACCACTCATCTGGGCTCCTCTTTCTCCTACAAGGGTATTGAATTTCTGAGAAAATAGCAGCGACACCATCAGTTTTGCAGTCTAAACAATTAACCACTAAATAGAGCTTGATTCACTGTCCACTGAAGTCTATGGAGAGATACGCCACCCCCCAACCTTGATTTCAATGGACTTTGGATCAGGCCCACAGTGAGAGCAAGATAATTCTGTATTTTGGGAGCACCCTAGTGAAATGAAAGCTAAGGTTATATAAAAAGAACAGGAGTACTTGTGGCACCTTAGAGACTAACAAATTTATTAGCGCATAAGCTTTCGTGGGCTACAGCCCACTTCTTTGGATGCTGTAGCCCACGAAAGCTTATGCTCTAATAAATTTGTTAGTCTCTAAGGTGCCACAAGTACTCCTGTTCTTTTTGCGGATACAGACTAACACGGCTGCTACTCTGAAACCTAAGGTTATATATTGTCTGATCCCCAGAGTGCAGGACACAAATCCCATTTGGAATGAAATCTACACAAAGTCACTTTCAATAGCAAAAACGTTCCCACAAGCAGGTGGTCATGGAATTTTTTCAGATGGGTACTAAGGACCAGAGGGGCATCCCAGGGTGATAGAGGGAGTTTCTGCTTGATCTGGTACTGGAACAAGGTTTCTGATGTGAAAGACCCAAATCTTATCCACTCAGCCGCAGCATCCCTCAAAAAAATACATGTCAGATCTGCTGCCCTGATTCAGCCAGGTACTGAAGCACCTGTATAACTTGAAGCACTAGGGTGACCAGACAGCAAGTGTAAAAAATCGGGATGGGGGTGGGGGGTAATAGGTGCCTATATAAGAAAAAGCCCCAAAATCAGGACTTTCCCTATAAAATCGGGACATCTGGTCATCCTATGAAGCACATAAGTAGTTCTGTTGACAGTGAGGATACTCATGTGCCTGAAGTCATGCACATGCTCAAGTGCCTTATTGAACTGGGGCCTTTGTGCCATAAGCACTACCCTGATCACCACCTTATATGCCTAAAAATACACATTTTGAATGACACTGCAATTTCCACTCTTGGCCACAAGGTGGCTGTAAAAATCAATGTTTCCCTGCTTACATTTATCAGCTGTTGCTGAGTTTTGGTTACCCATATTCTGTGATTTTGCAGAGGGGCAGCTGTCCCTCAACTTGGGGCTGAGATTGAAGGAAAGACAACCATAGTTCTTACTTTTAAGATGCATTTATATCAGAGTCATTCATGCTTCCAGCTTTGTTATCCCTCCCCCGACCCAGCCCGGATTTATTTCCATTTCCTTACATGTCTGTTTCAGAGAATTTAGAGAAACATTGCAATTGATGTAAATTCCTTCTGTCACACACACAAAAAATGGTTTCTTTTATGGGCATATCTCAATATCTCACTTTATTTCAGTTCATTTCTAAGAATGCAGGTTATTTTAAGTACCATACTTACATCAGGAAACTCCATGATAAAATCATAAGCATTTGCTTCTTTTGCTGCATTCTCAATTTCTTCATCAGTTACATCCTCTCGACCATATCTTATATTGTTTCTAATTGTTGTCCCAAACAGAACAGGTTCCTGACTGACCACACCAATGAATTCTCGGTAATGTCTCAGATTACGGGACTTTATGTCCGTCCACTATGATCTAAAGAAAAAAAAGACTATGAGAGCCTGAGGTTGTATATTATTATTTTTCTTATTATTTTCTATTATCGTAGCACCTAGAAGCCCTAATCATGGACCATGACCCCATTGTGCTAGGTGCTGTACAAACAGATCAAAAAGACCGTCATGTTCTTGAATCTTTCTAAACCTAGAAATGTTTCAGACAAAATCTTCCCATTCAGTTTGTTAGGGCAGATTTAGGATTCATGAGAAAAGTGAGGATTTATTTTTGTTTCAGTGAAGAAGTAGTCCTTGGCCAGATGTTGCCATACACCAAGTGGAGATTTGCCTCTGCTGGGCACCACACCTGCAGTAAGGCCAAAGTAAAGGAAAGAGGAAGTCACCCTCAATCTGAATCCTACCATCCCTTACACAGTGTTGGCTGGAGATACTTTTCATTTTTGCAGGAAAGGAAAATTTGAAACTAGCGGAGGCCATCTCTGCTTATCAACCATATGGTATTATGGTTTAATGACACACACCCTAAAGCCTGCATGAAGCATGGTGCAAGGAGGATAGAAGGGAAAAAGAACAATCATCATGTATCTTAAATGGGAGATCAGTCCTATGCAGGTAATCCATATGGTGGAGGAGGTAACACAAGGTTTGGCACTTTACACTTTAGCTGTGCTCAGAAATGCCCATGAAAATTCTTTGTCTGGATAGCAAATAGGAGAGGACAGATTTAAGCGTCAGGCAAACTTTAAGATGAACACCGGTCTTCTACATGCACTCTCACAGGACTGTGTGACACTGGAGCCGGGGTGGGGTGTGCTTGGCTGTATTTTGTTACAGTGCTATTTTTTCCCATTTCACACATGAAGGGGATCACCATTACATAGTGGCCTGGAGGACAGAGTTGCGAGAAGGCCAAGCCCAGAGACTGTCCTATCAGGACCCTGGCCCACTTCTCCAAAACTCGCTTGCCAATTCACAGTGCCAGGACAAGAAGTTCAGGTTCTGGAGTGAGCCGCAAGGATGGAGTAACTTAAGTATGGATAATCAGTGGCCTCATCTTCCTACGTGGTCATGTTACCTCAATCGATTTAGATACATATATGGCCCCTAACACTGTGGCACATGAACACCTCTAAAGTAGTTAAGCTTAAAAAACAATAGCCTCTCTCTCCTCTCATCACATACGATATTAAATACCAGGAGCCTCCAGGTCCCTCGGAGGAGCATGGATCTGATCTACTAGTAGATCTACAGTAGATCTGAATAGCAGGTAGCAGGTGATTTGAACTGAGCTCTGGGGCCAGACTCATTGGCAAAGATCTGCCAGCAAAGGACAGATCTGCATTTAGATGGTCCCTCCTAAATAATATTTAATAATTAAAAATTGTATTTATTTCAATTCAAGACAATATCTACCCTCCACAGGAAACCCTATAAACAACACTGTTAAGCAAGTAGGCTACCCAATATGCAGGACACCAGCCAAGTGTGTGTTTGGGTGTTCTAAATCCAAGCCCAGCATCTGCAACAAATTCCTAATGTAAAAGGTGAGGCTGCTCAGAACAGAAAACACCCTACAGTATTTAAAAAGCTTGCCAGTGATTTATATAACTTCCAAGTGATCCACTCTCTGAGGGCTGTAAGGCTCACTTTGTAAGAGTTAGACTTTTGTTAAATCTCCCAGCATCAGATGGGAGGAACAGCGGCTTATTGGCCCAAAATCTTGTGTATTATAGTTGGGTACAATATCCCCAACTTTGTGCTCCACTTGTCTCCTTTCTCCTTGAGGACTTGTATAGCTATAATTCTTTGTATATTACTATTTTAATACCTATGTAAACAGTACTATGCTCTAGAATTGCTGTACTCACCACTTCTTCCTGTGGATCATAAAACCTGTGAAGCAGCTGGACCATTGTGCTCTTACCACATCCACCGCTGCCAACCAATGCCACCGTTTGTCCACAGTCAATTTTCAGAGTGAGACCTTTCAAAACCTTGTGGTAGTTAAAAAATAAAATGTAGAACAATCTCAAAATAATGAGATTCTGTCACTAAATCCTGCCAGATTTATCCCTGCTACATTTTCAAAACCCATTCATTCCCATTGCAAATTCTGGCTCTGATCTTGTCTCATACCTCAACCACTGGAACCTGCCCTTCCTGACACCTCACATACTCTAATTTGTCCAGTGTTCTGCAGCAAAAAGTCATCTACTGTCATGATTCTGACCACATTCAGTCCCTCTTGAAGTCCTTCCATTGGCTCCTGCATGCCTCCTGCATCACAGTCAAGCCCTTGGGCTCACCTTCAGGACCCTGCATAACTTTGCTTCTTCCAATCTCTCTTCTCTTGTCCTTTTTAGAGGCCACATCTTTCTTGCCTCACTCAGCTCAAACATTCCATTGGCTGACAACCCCTTTTTACATTCTTCTCCAACACTCTTCTCCATGCCTTCTTTTATGTTTCCTCTCTACGCATGGAACTCAAATCAACCGCCTGACTCCAATCTGCCGTGCTTCCATCCTGTCCTCTAAAGCACACAACTCTTTTAGCATAATACAAAAGTAACATGCCATATTTCAAGTTGTAGTCACAGTGACTACAACACAGCACAGAATAGGTGTTTCTCCTACCTGGACATCTGGTCTTGAAGGATAACCGAACTGTACATTATTAAATTCAAGTGTTCCCTTTATGTGATCAAGTTGTGTCCATCTGAAGAAAAACTATCTATAGTGGGTTTCTGGGGAGTGGAAAAAAATGAAAATTTAAGCAAATAATTTACAAATGCACAGTTGAGGGAGGGAGATGTCATTATAGCCTGAATATTTCATATTTTTATTCTACAATTTAAAACATCTTCCACACCACACCTGTTTTAGCATTGGGTAGTTTGCAATCTAAGGCTAGCTGCCATAGTTACTTTGCTTTGGTAACTGCATTCTGTTCTTTGTAGTTTCCTTTTAAGAGCCTGAACATAATGTTTCTTTCTAAGCCAGTTTGGTCTTTTTCCATTTGGCAAACACTAATTTTTTCCTCCTTTATTTTTCAATGGAAATTACCATGGCTTTTTGCTTATTACTACTTTATTTTTCTATTGGCATCATTAGTGCTCTCATACAAAATAATAGCCCAATTATGAGGACAGGGTAGAAGGATCCATACCTGATCAATTATCTTGAAAACTTTAAAGGCAGCTCCTCTAGCAATAGAGAAAGTTTCAAAGTGTGGTGCTGCTGTGCCCAGGCAAAAACTACTAAAAGTTACGCAGAAGAAAACCGAGAGGAGGAAGAAGATGAAACCGACACTGCAAACAAATCCAAAATTAAAGGCTGGTCCTATAGTCTTGATTTAGGCAACACTCCCGTTTATGACCATTGGAGCTATGCCTCAGAAAAGACCGCAGGATCAGCCCCAGGATTGGTGTGTCATTCACAAGACATTCCTAAGTATCAAAAGAATTAAGTTTAAACCTTGGAATGCCAACACCGTATAGTCTGGAACAATAGAAACTGAGAAGGATTTTTGGCAAAATTCTATGGAATTTCTACATAAGAAAGAAAGAAAATGACTATTTTTGTTTTCTATTCTACTTGCCTCTATTGTAGTATATTTTAACACCAAATATTGTTAAAAAATACAAAAAGGTCATTCAAAAATATTTATTGACTCATTAAAGTGAATGGCCTTTACCACTCCTAGATAAAGTTTTACAGAAAACTCAGAAAACCTGCAAACCACACTGTGAAAGTCCAACATATCTTTAGCTGACTACACCATAAACCTCACTATAACTCTGAGTTTTAAGGCAAACAGTAAATAGAGTTCCAATTTTCCAAACAATTAAAGACTCCACATAGTCAAACTTTTAACTTTATTCTATAGAATATCCTTCGAATGAATAGAAACACAAGATGTGAGGAGTACAAACAGCCACCCTACCTAACAGTAATTTGTGAGGAAGAATCTATTAGGCAAATTTCACCTCCTCTTCTGGTTGTGGAAAATCCATGAGCAGATTATGATTTTCTCTAATTTGTTAGTTATTTTAAATTATCTGATTATGTTTTCAATTAACTTCATTTACTGCTATTTAGTTGTGATTGGTCATATCGTCGCATGGTATTGTTTCTGTTCTCTGACTGCAGTTATTATAATCCTTGTGTCTGGTGTGAATGCTTCTGGAAAGTAAATTTAACATTCATCTTCTATGCACATTTGTGCCGGTAAAACAAACTGCATGAATGTTCATGGAAAACAAACACAGAAGAGACGCAAATATGGCGGAGACAAATTTTTATATAAATTCAAATTAATATCATGAAAGAAATCACTATTTGCCTCACTCTATTAGATAAGCATGTTAGCTGAAACAGCTATGACTGTGAAGTGCAAAACCAGGTGGATTTAAGTCATCTTTATTTGACCTCAGAGTGAACACTTCACTGAGAAGAATGAAAAATTTACATCTGCTTTGTTGTTACATTAAAAAGACAACAGCAAACCAGTTATGTAGTGAAGATTCTCTTCTGCCTATCTAAATTCTTGTATTAGTGCCCATTACCCTGGTATCCAAACACAACGTCACAACCAAAAGGGCAAGGAACTTAATTTTAACTTATATTTTACAGAACACAACCAACTCTGCAGGAAGTTATGGAAAGAACCCAGCGCCTGAGCGGTTGTGGATTCTCCAGACATATGATATCTCTTGTCCCTGCCTATAGCCAACATGTCATGTACTCAACATCACCTTCACAATGAAGTTAGTTTGTAGAAAGACACTGAGGTTAAAATATGACACTTACAGCCAGGACAGTCCCAACTGAATAGCCAGTATTCTCAACAAGAATTAAGGTAGTTCCATACCAAAACCCAAGCCCGTAGCATCCATTTATAATTAGCTACAAAAAACCAAGAGACAGCTTAGAAGCAATAGCCTTTTTTATACCAAGGTTTTTTGCTTCTCCTAGTTTACTTGTATATCTGTTAAAAAGACAAACATACGTTAGTCATTGTGGCTGCAGACAAAGTCATAAGTTAAAAAAGACATTAACTATTGAGAGTCAGACCTATTGATTTCCTGAGCTTGTTTTAGGGATCTATCCTGCCATAGGTTACACCCTTCAAAGAGGATATAGATTCATATCCTAATGCAGGATCAGGCCTGAGTGGTTGACTCAACAGATGTGGCCTTAAGACCCATCTTTATTTCTGTGCTACTGCTAATAATTCCATCATCTCAAGCCATTTTGTTATGTCTTTATGCATCTGGATTCCAGCACTGCCTTCAATAAGGACCCGATTGGGTGGATTTGAGACTCTTCTTTTTTTTTACTCTGAAATTTAACTGGGTTTAAGCACATTAAACCGGCAGTAGCATTATCAGAATGTACGTGTCATAAATGATGTGCTCTGTACATGTGATCAATAGCTATCCTGTGTTTGTATCGCTTGTCTAAACTTCTCTAGTCATGTTAATCATTGAAATCTGACATTGTTACCCATATTGTATGTGATTCAAAGCCATCCAAAGTATGACATGTATTTAGAGTAAACAAATGGCACTGAACATGTGTTAGCTGCTTATTGTATCAGAGTTTTCATTTATCACTGTAACATATGAATAAAACCTACTAGATTTGCTAGGAGAATAGTTCTCTTTCCTATCATCTTCTGATGAGCCTACTGGCAGCTTTTTTGTTATTAATAAAGACAACACAATGTTTATCTGGATAATTTGCTTGTTAAAATGAAGAGATTGTCTAATATTAATTAATATTAGAAAGTTTCTCCATTTTTAAAGATAAAACAATTTGAATTGGCCTAAATATATCTATGTACCTGTCTATCTGTGCAAATAAACTATTTTTTTTTAAATCGGGCATTTTTCTTTTAGTTTATTTTCTTTTCATGAACCATGCTCTTAGCAATTGTGAACAGCTGTTAAACTCCTACTAAAGGAAAGTTAACACTTAAAATGTAATTTGGTAATTTAGAGATCAAAATGTACATTTATTCACACATAAGAATAAGACACAAGATTTCACTAGTGGAAATCTGAGCTTTTCGGTAACTGTAATTTTGGCAAGTATATAGCAAAAACCGTTTCCATGAAATTGCCTTTTGTTACATATTAATCTTTAAAATCTTGCCTACCTTAGAACAAAATGCTGCTGATAGTACTACGAGGGGGCTTGTGGATAGGATCACAAGTGTAAATTTCTATCCCTTCTCAAAGCCAATCACTATGCCTACTGTGAACATTGACATGTTTTGAAATAGCTGAGTGAATTTGTCTCCAATACTATCATTGATTAATTAATGTCTCTAAGGTGGGGGGGGAAGCAGTTTTTTCAGCTGAAGATAGTTTAGAGTAATATGTATATTATCTCTATTTCTCTCTCATTTTTATTAGGGCTGTCAAGCAATTAAAAAATTAATTGTCATTAATCGTGCTGTTAAACAATAGAATACTATTTACTTAAATATTTTTGGATGTTTTCTACATTTTCAGATGTATTCATTTCAATTGCAACACAGAATACAAAGTGTACAGTGCTCACTTTATATTCTTGATGACAAATATTTGCTCGGTAAAAAAACAAAATAAATGGTATTTTTCAATTCACCTTATACAAGTACTGTAGTGCAATCTCTTTGTCATGAAAGTTGACCTTATAAAAATAGAATTATGTACAAAAAATAAATTCATTCAAAAACAAAACAATGTAAAACTTTAGAGCCTCCAAGTCCACTCAGTCCTACTTCTTGTTCAGCCAATCGCTCAGACAAACAAGTCTGCTTACATTTGCAGGAGATAATGCTGCCTACTTCTTGTTTACAATGTCACCTGAAAGTGAGAACAGGCATTTTCATGGCACTTTTGTAGCCAGCATTGCAAGGTATTTACGTGCCAGATATTCTAAACATTCATATGTCCCTTCATGCTTCGGCCACCGATCCAGAGGACATGCTTCCATGCTGGCGACATGTTAAAAAATGTGTTAATTAAATTTTTGACTGAACTCCTTGGGGAGGAATTGTATGTCCCCTGCTCTGTTTTACCCATATTCTGCCTATATTTCATGTTATAGCAGTCTCAGATGATGACCCAACACATGTTGTTGATTTTAAGAACACTTTCACTGCAGATTTGACAAAACACAAAGAAGGTACCAATGTGAGATTTCTAAAAATAGCTCCAGCACTCGACCCAAATGTTTAAGAATCTGAATTGCCTTCCAAAATCTGAGGGATGAGGTGTGGACCGTGCCTTCAGAAATCTTAAAAGAGCAACACTCTGATGTGGAAACTTTAGAACCTGAACCATCAAAAAAGAAAATCAACCTTCTGCTGGTGGCATCTGACTCAGATGATGAAAATGAACATGTGTCGGTCTGCACTGTATTGGATCATTATTGAGCAGAACCCATCATCAGCATGGAAGCTTTCAAGTTTTAAAGCTAATTGTAGTGTAATTTTTGATAACGTCTGCAGAGCGCTGGGACCAGGCCAGGAGCAGAGCCTGAGTTTATCCCTAAAATAAAACTTATTCCTGGAACTGCATCCCTTCACCAATAGCTCCTGTTTCCTAAGTCCTTGCATCCATAAGACCTCCAAAAATCTTAGAACAGAGGTGGACTGACCCCAGGTCCTATCAGTCTTAAGAGGATGGGCTACCCTGTCACATTAGCCTTCTCACTCTATATGGCCTTGGAATAGCAGAGATTCCCAAAGAGATAGGGAAAAAAGGATTTAATGGTTTGTCCTTACTCCTCTTCTTGGATTAGGTGATTTCATTAAGTGTTTAAACCAACCAACAAACATGGGGGAAGGGAAAGGGAGATTCTAGCCAACTTTCTCCAAAACAGATGAATTGCAAGAATATAAACTGCTTGTGGTATATTAGTTTCACCTAAAAAGATAGACTCTAGCTCAACCGAAATAATTTTCGGGAGGTCTATAGACTGTTTTATACAGGATGTCACAAATGATCACAGTGGTTCCCTCTGACCTTGGAATCAGTGAATCTATAGTGAAAATAGAGCCTGCATCTTTAAGACCATAAGTTCAGCTCCTTCCTATAGAAGTTTTCAGACAGCTTGCACCTATGTCTGGATCTTGCTGGTCTGCAGGGATTAGTTCCCAGGGTTGTATTCTACTTTAAGTTGTTAAATACTATTATTTGACAGACTGCTAGTTAAAGACAGACTGCTAAACACATTCATGTTATTGATAATACACCTAACAATTACTCTAGACATTTTAAACAGAAAAAACAAGTGCAGGGTACCTTCTTGAACCATTAGAGGTCACTGTTGTGTATGTAATGCCAACTTGCTTACACATTTCTTGCAAACACTACAGCATGGTTGTGCTCAGAAAAGTGACTGTATAAAGGGCCCCATTTTTACTCTACAGATCTGGCCCCTGTAGATCTAGCTACTCTTACTGCAACAGAGCTACCCAATACAACATTGGGATGTGAGCTGGACGGTCTTCAGGCTTATGCACAACATACAGAATTGTTAACTGAGTCCCATATTTCAGATGGTGCCAAAAATAATACAGTTGGACCCTTGATCTCAGTTTTAATTTGTGAAGCTGGTAGCTAGAAAAAACACCTTAATTGTAAATTGGTGATTTGATATTACTGAAAAACAATAACCCTCACAATGTCAATGTTAGAGTCACTTATCATAGTATGGGCACACTCCAATACCTCAATTATAAATGAGCCAAGGTATCCTTCACTGGGCAGATTTCTACTTGCACCCACTGAGGCCAATAGGGTTGCATGTATGAAACGGAGAACCACATTTAGCACAGAGCATCTGGCAAGGCCACCAAACAAAGCTATCAGCAATACCCTCTGTCACAGCTGTCTCAGTATTCTGATGGGAAACTCAGTTTACTGTGTGGAGAAACAGCATATCCTTCAATAGAGGGAGCTTGCATTTCTAACAAAAGATCAATAGCTACTTTAATTTCTGACTGAATTGCTCTGACCAGCTTATTTCAAAACACACACTTTCCTCTGGCCCTGGTTACAGGGCAGGGGGCTTGCAGAAATAGAAAATGCTACTACCATTAACTTCTTGCTACTAGTCCCATCCTCCTTGTTCTCTCATTCTTTTCTAATGAGTCATCCACATTTTATTCCTGGAATGAAAATGCTTTAATACTTTTGTTCCAACCTTTTTCTTTTTATTTATGCCAAACATGCTCCCAGTAAGGCTGATAGGTATGACATAAGGCAGATTTTGACCCCACCAGTGCATCCAATATTTGCATCACAGGACGCTGTTTGTAAGATCCCAGAGATTTTTTGGGGGTTCCTGAATTCCCTGCATCTCATTAGATTATTGTCCATTCCACAGCTGTAATAATCTGGATCCAAGACTGTCAGAAGCAAACTTATGGCACACCATTAGAACATCAGGGTAGGAAGGGACCTCAGGAGGTCATCCAGTTCAACCCCCTGCTCAAAGCAGGACCAATCCCCAGACGTATTTTTGCCCCAGATTCCTAAATGACTCCCTCAAGGATTGAATTCACAACCCTGGGTTTAGCAGGCAAATGCTCAAACCACTGAGCTATCCCTTCCCCCTTGTGTCAGGGTGTGATGTTTCAGGAATCTTAGCCTCTAGAGCCACCTGCAGGTCTTCTGTCTGTACACAATTCAGCCCTCCAACTGAGAAGCATCTAAGTCCAACCCCTTTCAGGTCAACACAAACTTAGACCAGCATCCAAAGTTTCTCAACAAATCTACCCTTTTCTGGACTCTGTCTTCAGTTGCCTTCCTCCAATACCAGAGGAGACTTTCTGAGATTTGTGGTTTTCCTACACACGCAACCCCATTACAGGAATCCCTCTTTTCTCTGTGGTTCTTCCCTTCACAGTGAACTTTCTCCCTCTTTTATGGGGGCCAGGTGTCCATTAAGCATCACTTACTGCCTCTTAGTTCTTTTCTTCTGGCTGAGAAGCAATTAGCTAATTATTGTTTGCAGTATTGAAGAATAACCCTGTGTCACTCATAAGCTTGTCTCTTTCACCAACAGAAGTTGGTCCAATAAAATATATTACCTCACCCACCTTGTCTCTCTATTAATTAATTATGGCACAGGTGTAATAGATATGACTAATAACTCCTTCCCATTACATTGACTCAATAAAAAACTCCTCATCATGCCTGCCAAATCATTTCAACTTAAATCCTCCCATTCTCTACACAACCCAAATACTGGTTTGCGTGCTGGGTATTTCCATGGGGCTTGAGGGAGGTGGACTCTTTCTCACCAGATGATGAAGTTTCTCTGGAGATGCTAAGCCTGGAGGGTTCAGTAGCCTTTGTGTCCCTAAAGAGTCTTTCTCTCTCTGAAGACTGGAGAAGAAAATCTGTGTAGAGAGGTCACTGACATGAGGAAATCACAGTTTAAATTAGCTATGATAGAGCAACTGGTGATTAATTCTGTCTTGTAAAAATAATGTCAAAGTATTTGTGATGTTGTTGTTTTGTTTTGTGGGGGGGGTTTTTTTGGTAACAAAGTTAATGATTTGATTCAGGGTTAAGATGTTTTTTTAATCCATTTGCCAGTTACTAATTAGAACAATAAACAAGTGAATAGTTAAATATATTTCAAAAGTCAGAGTGTCACAGGCTGGAGGAGCCAGCATTAAAGTGTCCTAAATGAATTAATACTTTTAGATTGAACTCTGAGTTGATAATTGGTTTCCTAATAATAACAAAATGTGGAGTTACAAAACTGCAGAATATCACCCACTGTAGTTCTTCTCTTTCCTCAGGAATCTCGGATATTTCCTGAATTGGGGATGCCTGGGGAGTTCTCAGGAAAGCACTGCTCTCATTTATTTTGACTAAAAACATCTCCTTGATTTATGGCAACTTTAAAATATTTTCAACTGTCCGCTGAAGAATTAAAAGGCAGTGAGAGGTTTGTGGGTTTTCTTTAGGAGGTGGGTAAGAATGGAGTTTTATTTAATACTAGCTGCTAATCTCTTGCTGCCTTGTTTTTAAATGATGAAAATGGGATTTAGACAACCTCTGGGAGGGGATGCAATCCAGCATCACTAACTCTGGTTCTTGCTAGAACACCAGCTTTGCTTCCTGATTTATATACATTAGTGCAGGGTTGATTCAAGCACATCCATGGCCCCCTGAGAATCACCTCAGCTTTATCCCCTCCTTCCGATGTAATATGTTTTTCCTCCTGCCTCGGGGATTATAATTAAAACTGTATGTTGGCTGAAATAAAAAGCTACTATTTTGGGTGTGGAAATGGGCTGGCGGTGAGGCTGAGAGGACAGCCGAGGGAAACGTACAAAGTGCAGCATTGAGCAAGCTGTGGGGTTGAAGGTGCAGAAAAACGTTCTGGAGAGAAGGGAGGAAGCAGCAGGAGCACGAAGCAGCAGGCAGCTCTAAATGGCAGGGCAGTGCCAGAATTGAGGGAAGGGAACTGCCACAATAAGGCAACAGGTGCCACCAGGCGGAGAGGGCAAAAGTCACCAGAAGGAATCTTCTTACCTGAGCAGCAGGAGCCACTTGGGCAGAGGTTGGCTCAAATCACGAAGTTCTTGAGGTCAGCAGGTGACAGGAA
Organism: Emys orbicularis; assembly: GCF_028017835.1. Classification (NCBI taxonomy): domain Eukaryota; kingdom Metazoa; phylum Chordata; order Testudines; family Emydidae; genus Emys; species Emys orbicularis. The sequence continues at coordinate 44,219 of NW_027045124.1, forward strand.
GATTGAGGAGGAGGGGGGGGGGGTCACAGAAAACCCCACTGGAGGCAGGAGATGTGCAGCAGGTGGGGGGGAAGTGCAAAGGAAGCCCTGGTTAGCGGTAGTGGATCAGCCTTGCAAAGGGGCCAGAGGAAGCCCCATTTGGGGACTGGAAAGCAGCTCCATGAAAAAGATGAGACCAACTCAGGGGAGTAACCTGCTGTGAAGGAGCAGAGTAGTATCCGCAAGGGGGGAGGGGCCCTAGATCAAGCCCAACCAGGGGCTGCAGACCCCTGTCAGAAAGGGTCTGGTAAAAGGCTCTGATTATTCACTGCATGTGGAAATGCCGGGTAGAACTTTGTCAATCGCTTTTAGCTGCAGGACTAAAGACCCAACCACTCCCAGTCTTTATTCAGGCCTAATCTGATGGTATCCAGTTTGCAAATTAATTCCAGTTCTGCAGCTTCACGTTGGAGTCCGTTTTTAAGTGAAGCTGCAGAACTGGAATTGATTTGCAAACTCGATACCATCAGATTAGGCCTGAATCCAAATGAACTTAATTTCCCCAATACTAATTTCTCCCTATTGTTATTCACACCTTCTTGTCAACTGTCTGTAATGGGCCACTCTCTTACCACTTCAAAAGTTATTTTTCCTCCCTTGGTATCCTGCTGTTAATTGATTTATCTTGTTAGATTGACCTCACACTTGGTAAAGCAACCCCCATCCTTCCATGTATTTATACCTGCTCCTGTATTTTTCACTCCATGCATCTGATGATGTGAATTCTAGCCCACGAAAGCTTATGCCCAAATAAATTTGTTAGTCTCTAAGGTGCCACAAGGACTCCTCGTTGTTTTTGCTGATACAGACTAACACGGCTACCACCCTTAAACCAGTTCATATTTGTCTTTACTCATACTATACGGAGTAGTAAGGACTTTATTTAAATCTGATCTGATTAAACAGCGTATCAGAAACTATGACAATAAGAGATTACGCTGAGACAAAAACTACATTAAGATGGTGTTAAGGTTGAGAGTTCATAGCAGTAATTTAGGGTAAAATACTTCACAGGGATGTTGTAATTGTCCTCAAAACAAGCAATAGAAACTCAAGAAAGTCATAGTTAAAGTTCCATTTAAAAAAAATCAAAACCTGTTAAAAGTGTGGAAATCCTCAGGTAAGGCACTCAAGCAATCTTACTTTGTCCTGATTAAACTGATTATTAAAGACATTAGATTTTTCTTTATTTTGAACTCATGGGATATGGTGGTCCTAAGCAGCTCCTGTAGAGGGAGAATCCTCCCATAGCCAGTTGTGGTTCCTTTATGTCCCCTATATGCCACTAGCGTGGCGTACAGGAGCTGGGATCGGAATTGGGCTTCATGTTTTTGTTGAGTACTTTATAGGTGCTGTGTGTTTGTGGGATGGCTGAGTGGAGAATGAAAATATGCGACTTTCTAGGCAAAGCTGTATTTTGAAAGTCTATGGGCAAAGAAATGAGACCACACGAGAGGCTCTGATTTTGTGGCGGAAATGCTTTCTGAAGATTTAGGGTTGAATTCTGCAGCCTTTTATTATGCAATTTCCCATTAAAACCAAGGCACAAATTCTGGGCTCCTTCCATTTCCTCCATCCCCATCATGAAATGAACTAGCTTGGCTATTTAAGTGCAGGGAATAGGACCTTTTCCCAGGAGGGCTGGTCATCAGGGCTTACATACAAGAGGTAGCATTGGTTTAACTAATTGTACAATCCCATCCAACCCCCTGGGTACATACTCAGGCAGCTGCCCTGACCATACTGTTATTTTTAGGAGCTAGCTCAAGCACAGCTAGCATGTGTACATCTACCCGAGCTGGGAATCACCCCTCGCAGCTGCTGTATAGATGTGCTCTGTATGGGTAACTAACATCACGTTGGCACGTGTTCACATGACATCTGTGTGTGATGGTTTACGCGACTGACCAGACTGAATAGACAACTTGTAATAACAAAGGTTAATTTCTTTCTTAAGACCCTATCCATGATTAAAAGAATCTACTGAAAAAAAAATGTAGGAATTTCCTATGATTCATCAAACCATTTGCTCCCTTCCCACCTGCTCATCACTAGCCAACTTTTGTTTATTTACAAAACTTTTTCAATGTGTGTACCTCTGCAAAAGCGATTATGTCTGCTTCACAAGGATGTATCAGACATTTGCTTGTAACAAGCAAGCTCATGAATACGTTTATATTGTAGGAACATTTAAAATGATTACTAAAATGTAATTAATTACTATGGATGCAGAAAGATTTTATTAGTGTCAGGTCACACTGCCATGTCATGAAACTGAATGCATGAATGAAAAACAATTGAAAATGTTATTAAAAAGGTGATGGTGGGTGGGAATGAAAAACATAACAGTGGAAAACCCCAAAAAGGCTTGGCACAAAGGCATGGAAAGAGTTGCTTCAGGTCTCAAAGTATGTGTGAAATAAGAAAGTGGGGGAAAAAATAGGAACGTGAGTCTTAAGAGGGAACCCTGTTTATTCCAATTAAAACTAAGTTAGTAAGTATTAAAAGTAAATCACATTACAGATGTCTCTTCCTTTCACTCTTGCATCATAAAAGTGACTCATTACATTTTTGTTTTCATGCTCACTGTTCCTGATGTGGTATGCACTTCATGTATAGTAAATAAAACACTAAGCCCATTAATGATGCGTAAAGTGATAGTGGTTTGATCCAGTTTCCTCTGAAGCAACAAATAAACTAAATTGCCAGGTGTGTTCATATGAATAGCAGATATGAAAATGAGAATTCTGCTTATCACCTGAGGGGAAGGTTCATAAGAACAGGCAAGGTCTGGGTAAGAATTGTCACAGAAGCTGTTTGTTTTAAACAAAAATTTTACTTAAAATTGTTGTAAGATCAAAATAATGTCCCACCACCACACTCAAGAGAAAAACAAATCTGTATCCCAGGCTCTCTGGTTATTCACTCAGTCATTCTTGTAAAATGTTCTGGGCGCTACTCCTGCTGTAATCTACAGATAACTTTCCCATTTTATATACTCAATAACAATAACCCTGCTTTTCAGAGCTCCTGCATCTACTTCTCCAAAAACCAGGGAACTGATTTCTCCTCATCCTAGAAATTCTCACCAACAGCATGCTGTAAAATGTGTGAAACCATTTATTCCCTATTGCCCTTGGGGTCTGAGTCCCATTTTTTTTTTGTTCCAAGGTGAACCCCAAAGACCCTTTCTAGGGGCTGGTATTCTGACCCAGCAATCCCTTCCTGCAATACCAGACATTCAACACCTGCTCCCCTGTTAATGTACTGCTTCCTCCCATAATTACTCACAGGTACAAAACTTTGTCACCTCACTATCTACCCTCTTTTCCAGATCATTTATGAATATGTTGAACTGCACTGGTACTAGTATAGATCTTTGGGGGACCCTGCTATTTACCTCTCTCCAGTGTGAAAACTGACCATTTTTTTCATAAACTTTGCTTCCTATCTTTTAACTGATCCATGAGAGGACCGTCTTTCTTATCCCACAACTGCCTATTTTGCTTAATACCCTTTGCTGAGAGACCTCGTCAAAGGCTTTCTGAAAGTCCAAGTACACTATATCCACTGGATCAACCTTATCCACATGTTTGTTGACCTCCTCAAAGAATTCTAATAGATCGGTGAGACATGATTTCCTTTTGAAATGCTGTGTTGACTCTTCCCCAACAAATCATCTTCATCTAGGCAGAGGCGTAGCGAGCGCCCTCCGTACCCTCCGACCGGAGGGGGCCCCACAAGGAAGGGGGCCCCTAAAAGTGGCAAAATAAATACCGCATTCCAGTTTCTGCATTGTAAGGGGCCCCGCCCGGACATATGTTCGGAGGGGGCCACCGTTCGGAGGGGGCCACGTTCTTTGTTGCTACGGCCCTGCATCTAGGTGTCTGATACTTCTGTTCTTTACTATAATTTCAACTAATTTGCATTGTACTGAAGTTAAGCTTACTGGCCTGTAATTGCCAGGATCACCTCTGGAGCCTTTTTTTAAAAAAAATCAGCGTTACATTAGCTGTCTGCCAGTCACCTAGTACAGAGACTGATTTAAGTGATAGGTTACATATCACAGTTAGTAGGTCTGCAACATCATATCCGAGTTCCTTCAGGACTTTTAGGTGAATACCACCTGGCCCTGGTGACTTATTAATTTATCCATTTCTTCCAAAACCTCCTCTACTGATACCTCAATGTGGGACACTTCCTCAGATCTGTCACCTAAAAAGAACGGCTCAGGTGTGGGAATCTCCAACACATCCTCTGCACAGAAGATCGGTGCAAAGAATTCATTTAGTTTCTTTGCAATGACTTGGTCTTCCGTGAGTGCTCCTTTAGCACCTCAATCATCCAGTAGCCCCACTGATTGTCTGGCAGGCTTCCTCCTCCTGGAATACTTTAAAAAAATTGCTGTTAGTTTTTGTGTCTTTTGCTAATGGTGCTTCAAATTCTTTTTTGGCCTCCTAGTTACACTTTTATACTTGACTTGCCAGATTTTATGCTCCGTTCTATTTTCCTCAGTAGGAGTTGACTTCAATTTTTGAAAAGATGTCTTTTTGTCTCTAACGGCCTCTTTTACTCTGTTGGTTAGCCATGGTGGCATGTTTTTGGTCCTCTTACTGTTTTTTTTATTATTATTATTTGGGAGTATACATGTAGTTTGAGCCTCTATTATGATGTTTTAATGTTTTTATGAAGCTTGCAGGCATTTCATTCTTGTGATTGTTCCTTTTAATTTCCATTTAACTAGCCTCCTCATATTTGTATAGTCCCCTTTTTTAATTTAAATGCTTCTGTGGTGGGTTTCTTTGGTATTTCTCCCTCTACGAGGATGTTAAATTTAATTATATTATGGTCGCTATTAATTGAGCAGTTCAGCTATATTCACCTTTTGGACCAGATTCTGTACTCTATTTAGGATTAAACCAAGAATTGCTTCTCCTCATGTGGGTTCCAGGGCTAGCTGCCATTAATGGTGTCTAGACATTTTATTTCTGCATTCCATCCTGAGGTGACATGTACCCAGTCAATATGGGGATAATTGAAATCTCCCATTATTGTTATTGAGTTTTCTGTTTCTGTAGCCTCTCTAATCTCCCTAAGCATTCCACAATCACCATCACAGTCAGGTTCTCGATAGTATATTCCGATTGCTATACTCTTGTAAGCAGAGTCAGAATGAGCTCTACCCTGACATCTGGTGGTGAGTTGTGGAAAAGGACTTCAGGAGCTGATCTTGTTTGCATGGGCACACCCACCCCGCCTAGCATGAAGGGACTGCTTGCCCAAATGGTCACTTTATCTGCTGTGGGAGCTCTAGTCTCTTTGTTATAGGGGCAGGAGTAATAAAGTGTTGTTATCCTGATTATGGAATCAAGGACAGTAGAACTGTACTTGGCATTTTATGATGGAGGGACTTGCCCTCAACTAAGTAGCACTCGCTAGGCAACGGACATGGGTTCCAAAGCCCAGTGAACTGAGAGAGGTTGTGGACAGGTATGTGTACCTGGTAGTGGGGGCCCCCTGCTGAGGGCCCTAAACACCACTTTGACATCTCCTCCTCCTCTCTCTCTCTCTCTCTCTCTCTCCACTGTTTAATAACAGAGCTAATTTTGACTCCATTAGTAGTCTTGTTACATGCTGCAGAGCTGAAATCACTGATTCCTAGGTCTAAGCATTAGACCTAATTTGGGCAAGTGGTTCTGAGTGTGCCAGCACTGGGTCCCCCATGCTAACACCTGAAATCACTGACAGAGGTGGTAAGTACAGGGAGGCATGAAGACATATTGCTGAGCGTTAGCAGGGCGGCTGGCGGAGAAGAGTGGCTAGCAGGATGGCTGATGGAGAGGCTTGCAGAGGCACAGCTAGCAGGATGGCTGGCGGAGAGGAGCGGCTGGCAGTGAAGACTGTAGCAGAACCCCGCGGAAAGGCGTGGCAATCGGCCATCGACTCGAGCAGCGGAGCATGTAAGCTGCCCCCCATACCTTCTCCCACTTCCACCCAGGCTGGGAGGTAAATTCCGCAGATGAACTTCCGAACTCTGGGGGCTGCACTGACCAAGGACAGAAACTGTGGGTGGGGGTGACTGTTGGGTTGCTGGACTTAAGACCCTGAGGGGAAAAGGACACTGCCAAACTTACTTGGGAGTGGGTCTTTTGCTCATGGTTTGTGTTATGAATCCTGTTTGTGGTGTTTCCCCAACATAATGCCGCAGTGTTTTGTATTATGGTTTGTGTTATGAATCCTGTTTGTGATGTTTCCCCAACATAATGCCGCAATGTTTCCCTCCTTTATTAAAAGGCTTTTGCTACACTCAGACTCTGTGTTTGCGAGAGGGGAAGTATTGCCTCTTAGAGGCACCCAGGGGGGTGGTATGTAATTGTCCCAGGTCACTGGGTGGCGGCTCGAGCCGGTTTTGCATTGTGTTATTGAAACGGAACCCCTAGATACTGAATCCAGTCCTTGTTGCTGTCAACTCTGATGGGCAGAAGGGTTACATTTTTGGGAGCTCATCCAGGATCCCTGGGTCAGTACCCCTCGCAAGCACCTGTTGAGTGATCCAGTACATTGGGAAACAATTGTGTTTATATTTTGAGGAAATTACTGTTTGTATAATGGCTAATATGTCAGGTTTGTTGGCCCCATCTCAGCAGCCTCTAGCTCAGGGGCCGAAGCCTCGGCCGATGATTGGGCAAAAGCACTGGAGCAAACATTGGAAAAGATTGTGTTGTCCCAATGCTACGTCAAACTCTTGTCATACGTTAAGGTTATTTGCTGGGGAAGAGGAGTTTGGACCCTGGTTAGAGCATACCACTGAAATGCTGCAAGAGTGGGCTGTACCAGATGCAGAAAAGCGAAGATATCTAATAGAGAGCCTTAGGGGCCCAGCATTAGATGTGATTTGCACCCTGAAGCTCATTGACCCTGGGGTCAGTGTGAAGGACTGCCTAGACCGTAGAGGCCTTTGATCACACCTTTGGGAGTGTAGAGGGCCCTGAAGAAAGCTACTGTAAGTTCCTTAATTCCCGACAGCAAAGGGGCGAGAAGGCTTCAGCCTATATACAGAGGCTGGAGAGACTGCTTCAGAGAGCTGTCATGAGGGGAACAGTGACTGCTGAGCGGATGGATCAGACCAGACTGGCTCAAATCGTAAGAGGCACTCAGTATCAGAACCCGATTCTACTTCCTCTCCGATTAAGGGAACGACAGGCACATCCCCCAAATTACTCCCAGCTGATAAAAGAGGTCAGAGATGAGGAAGAAAGGCAGGCTGCCAGCGAGTTTTGGGAAGCCCAAACATCGGAGCCAGCCAGCACAACACCATTGCAAATGGCTAGTGTACTGATGGTGAGCACCAGAGAGGAACTTGACCAACAAATGCAGGTCCCGACAGAATGGATAGCTGAGCTGCAAAGTACGATTGACCGAGCTAAGACTTCCAGGAATATGGAGCCTTAAACTGTGGTGATGAAGAAGTCAGCATTTAGAGCCACTGTCCCACCCAGGCAAAGGGGGAAAGGACAATGTGATCAGCATGGGCACAGTTCTGCCAGGTGCCGTAATGAAGAAAATCCCTCCTTAGGGTATGTCTACACTACGGGATTACTCTGATTTTACAGAATTCGATCTTTGGCAACAGATTGTATAAAGTCGAGTGCATGCGGCCACACTAAGCACATTAATTCAGCGGTGTGCGTCCATGTACCGAGGCTAGCGTCAACTTCCGGAGTGTTGCATTGTGGGTAGCTATCCCATAGCTATCCCATAGTTCCCACAGTCTGCCCCGCCCATTGGAATTGTGGGTTGAGATCCCAATGCCTGATGGGGCAAAAAACATTGTCGCGGGTGGTTCTGGGTACATGTTGTCAGGCCCCCCTCTCCCTCCCTCCCTCCGTGAAAGCAACGGGCAGACAACCGTTTCGCACCTTTTTTCCTGGGTTACCTGTGCAGACGCCATACCACAGAAAGCGTGGAGCCCGCTCAGCTCAAGGCAGCAGTCATGAACATTGTAAACACCTCGCGCATTATCATGCAGTTTATGCTGAACCAGGATCTGAAAAACCAGGCATGGAGGAGGCGGCTACGGCAGCGTGGCGACGAGAATGATGAGGACATGAACACAGAATTCTGTCAAACCGCGGGCCCCGGTGCTTTGGAGATCATGCTGTTAATGGGGCAGGTTATAGCCGTGGAACGCCGATTCTGGGCCTGGGAAACAAGCACTGACTGGTGGGACCGCATAGTGTTGCAAGTGTGGGACGATTCCCAGTGGCTGCGAAACTTTCGCATGCATAAGGGCACTTTCATGGAACTTTGTGACTTGCTTTCCCCTGCCCTGAAGCGCCAGAATACCAAGATGAGAGCAGCCCTCACAGTTGAGAAACGAGTGGCGATAGCCCTGTGGAAGCTTGCAACGCCAGACAGCTACCGGTCAGTCGGGAATCAATTTGGAGTGGTCAAATCTACTGTGGGGGGCTGCTGTGATGCAAGTAGCCAAAGCAATCACTGAGCTGCTGCTACCAAAGGTAGTGACTCTGGAAAATGTACAGGTCATAGTGGATGGCTTTGCTGCAATGGGATTCCCTAACTGTGGTTGGGCGATAGATGGAACCCATATCCCTATCTTGGCACCGGACCACCAGGGCAGCCAGTACATAAACTGCAAGGGGTACTTTTCAATGGTGCTGCAAGCACCGGTGGATCACAAGGGACGTTTCACCAACATCAACGTGGGATGGCCGGGAAGGGTTCATGATGCTCGTGTCTTCAGGAACACTAGTCTGTTTAAACGGCTGCAACAAGGGATTTACTTCCCAGACCAGAAAATAACTACTGGGGAAGTTGACATGCCTATAGTTATCCTTGGGGACCCAGTCTACTCCTTAATGCCATGGCTCATGAAGCCATACACAGGCAGCCTGGACAGTAGTCAGGAGCTGTTCAACTATAGGCTGAGCAAGTGCAGAATGGTGGTAGAATGTGCATTTGGACATTTAAAGGGTCGCTGGCGCACTTCACTGACTCGCTCAGACCTCAGACAAACCAATATTCCCATTGTTATTGCTACTTGCTGTGTGCTCCACAATCTCAGTGAGAGTAAGGGGGAGACGTTTATGTCGGGGTGGGAGGTTGAGGCAAATTGCCTGGCTGCTGATTACGCGCAGCCAGACACCAGGGCAATTAGAAGAGCACACCAGGAAGCGCTGCGCATCAGAGAAGCTTTGAAAATCAGTTTCATGACTGGCCAGGCTACGGTGTGAAAGTTCTGTTTGTTTCTCCTTGCGGAAAACCCGCCCCCTTGATTGACTCATTCTCTGTAAGCAACCCACCCTCCCCCTTCGATCACAGCTTGCTTTCAAAGGAATTAAAGTCACTATCATTTAAAAATAATGTATTCTTTATTAATTGATTATAAACATAGGGAGAGAACTGACAAGGTAGCCTGGGTGGGGTGTGGGAGGAGGGGAGGAGAGAAGGAAAAGGCCACTTCAAAAATTGTTGAATGACAGCCTTTTGCTTGGGCTGTCCACTGGGGTGGAGTGTCAGAGTGCACGGCGCCTCCCGCCCCCCCCCCCCGCCCCGCGTTCTTGGGCATCTGGGTGAGGAGGCTATGAAACTTGGGGAGGAGGGAGGGCAGTTATACAGGGGCTGCAGCAGCACTCTGTGATCCTGCTGCCGTTCCTGAAGCTCCACCAGATGCCGGAGCACGTCAGTTTGATCACGCAGAAGCCCCAGCTTTGCATACTGCCTCCTCTGATCTTCCTGCCGGCACCTCTCATCTAGAGCATCCCTCCTGTCCTCATGTTCATTGGCCACTTTCCTGTGCTTTGATACCGTGTCCTTCCACTCATTCAGATGAGCTCTTTCATTGCGGGTCGACTGCATGATCTCAGAGAACATTTCATCATGCGTGCCTTTTTTCCCCCGCCTTATCTGAGATAGCCTTCGGGACAGAGGAGGGCGGCTTGAAAAGTTTGCAGCTGCAGGAGGGAGGGAAAAAAGGGAGAGAAGTATTTAAAAAGATACATTTTACAGAACAATGCTTATACTCTTTCACGGTGAACAACACTATTCACATTACATAGCACATGTGATTTCGGTACAAGGTCGCATTTTGCATCTTAATATTGAGTGCCTGCGGCTTTGGTGTTAGAGATCACAGACGCAGGGCCAGGCAACAGACTTTGGCTTGCATGTGGCCATGGTAAGCCATTGTCTTTCAGCTTCTGCAACCTTCCTAAAAGCAGCGCCCTCCTTTCCCACATACCAAGCAAAGCCCATTGAGTGCTGCGGTTTTCCTGTTAACGTGCAGCAGCAGCAGAAACCAAAGTAACCCCCCACCCCATCCAATTCTCTGGGATGATCGCTTTACCCCTCCCCGCACCGTGTGGCTTGTATCAGGGAAGATCCCTGCTAGCCAAACGCGAACAGCTCAGTGCCAATGCCCCCCCCCCCCCGCTTGGCTAACTGCAGGGAAGGATTTCTTTTCAGCCACAGGCAAACAGCCCAGTAGGAACGGCCACCTCTGTCCCCCTAATTAAATTCCCATATTTCAACCAGGTTACCATGACTGATATCACTCTCCTGAAGATAACACAGCGAGATAAAGAACGGATTGTTGCTTGAATGCCAGAAAACACTGGGACCATACGCTGCCAGGCTTTGTCATGATACCAGATTACTTGCTACTAGCATGGCTTGGCAAAGTGTCCTACCATGGAGGACGGAATAAGGCTGCCCTCCCCAGAAACCTTTTGCAAAGGCTTTTGGAGTACCTCCAGGATAGCTTCATGGAGATGTCCCTGGAGGATTTCCGTTCCATCCCCAGACACATTAACAGACTTTTCCAGTAGCTGTACTGGCCGCGAATGCATCCCAAGTCCTCAGGGCAAATTAATCATTAAAAAAGCTTGCTTTTAAACCATGTTTTATATTTACAAAGGTACACTTACCACAGGTCCCTTCCATGGCTTCAGGGTCTGGGATAATGCCTTGGGAGGTTGGGAGGCTACTTCAGTCAGGCTGAGAAAAAGATCCTGGCTGTTGGGGATAATGGTGTGCTGTGTGCTCTCCGCAAGCTCGTCCTCCTCCTCTTCCCCGTCCGCAAAATCCTCAGGCATGGATGAGAGTAACCCCTCATCGGAATCCACGGTCAGGGGTGGGGTAGTGGTGGCAGTCCCCCTAGAATTGCATGCAGCTCAGCGTAGAAGCGGCATGACTGTGGCTCTGACCCAGACCTTCCCTTAGCTTCAAAGGTTTTCTGGTACGCTTGTCTGAGCTCCTTAACTTTCACGCGGCACTGTAGTGAGTCTGTATTGTGGCCTCTCTCCATCATGCCCTTGGAGATTTTTTCAAATGTTTTGGTATTTCGTCTTTTGGAACGTAGTTCTGCTAGCACGGAATCCTCTCCCCATACAGCGATCAGACCCAGTACCTCCCGTATGGTCCATGCTGGAGATCTTTTTCGATTCTCAGACTACATGGTTACCTTTGCTGATGAGCTCTGCATGGTCACCTATGCTCTCCACACTGGGCAAACAGGAAATGAAATTCAAAAGTTCGCAGGGCTTTTCCTGTCTACCTGGCCAGTGCATCCGAGTTCAGATTGCTGTCCAGAGCAGTCACAAGGTGCACTGTGGGATAGCTCCCGGAGGCCAATACTGTTGAATTGTGTCCACACTAATCCTAATTCGAACCAGCAATGTCAATTTCAGCGCTACTCCCCTCGTTGGGGAGGAGTACAGAAATTGATTTTAAGAACCCTTTATTTCGAAGTAAATGGCTTTGTTGTGTGGACGGATGCAGGGTTAATTTGATTTAACGCTGCTAAATTCGACCTAAACTCGTAGTGTAGACCAAGCTTTAGCACAGGGAAAGCTGAGGATCAGTTGAGAGAGTCTTTGGAATTAGTTCTGCATGGTAGTGTGCCCTTTTTGGGTGATGCTTCACCACCATCACTCCTGCTCTAGGACCCACATCTCTCCAAGGACCACAGCATCCTCTTCAGCGACACAGTCCTCTGGCCTTGCCACACACTGGGTTCCCCCCTTCTGGGGAACCTGCAGTACTCTCTTCAGCCACTTCCCTTAGTGGCAACTGCAGCGAATTGTCTGGCCACTTACTCGTGGCCCCAGCATCCTCTTTGCCCTTGCCTCAGGGCCTCAGCCTGTAAACTCCAGCAGCCAGCCAGGAGCTGTCTCTCACTTCCCTGGTCCCTGCTCGCAGCACTGCTCTGTCCAGGGTGCTGGCAGTTCTCTCAGCTCTCCAGAGACACAGTCTTTCCTCCCTGGGCTCCCAGCAGAGAACTGCCCTCCTCTGCTCTGCAGCTCCCTTTTTATATGGGCCTTCTTGGCCCTGCTTGGCTTCTCCCTTCAGCCCTTCTCTGATTGGCTGCCTTCTGCACAGCGTTCCTTGGGCTTTATTAACCCCTTAGAGCCCAGTGTGGGGCAGGCACCCCACCACAGTGGGGAAGGGAACCCACCTGCCTGTCTGACTCCTAGTCTCAGGACCTAACAGAGTCAGGGAGGAAAGGAAAGGCTGGAAGCAGGCAGCCTCACCTATAGAGCACTTCTTGGATTAAACCCTGTGCTTTCTTGGCTACTCTGCTATGCCTGTAAGGGCAGAGGAGCCGGCAGGGAGATAGTGCAGCAGAGCTCAGAGATGGTTAATCCCCCAAGCGGTTAACTGACCCAGGAAGGAGAGGAATGTTGGAGAGGGAGAACGCTGCTCTCCATTGCCCAAAAGCTGGGCAGAAACAGCTCAAATTGCAAAGTACAGGCAGGAGCAACAGAAACTGCCCCAGTCTGGTACAGTGGAGGCAGAGACTCTGGCAGCAAGCAGGAGCAGAGGAGGTATGGCCAGAGCATGTGGAGCTGATCTGCCTCCACGAAGCTGCTGAGAGAGGAGAGCAGCCTGGATGCCCAGATTGTGGGAGGCACTGGGCTGCAAAAAGTACTCCATATGAGCCCCTTAACCACTGACTTGTACAGTGTGTGTGTTAGTAGTGAAAGGACTATTTCTACCATTAGGGTTACTATAGCAATGAGTTCCACATACACTGACATTTAAGTGGCAGGTGCTGGCACAGTGGCAATCACGCAACAGTTAACTTTGCTTGAAATAAGTCTAATTGAAATGGTAACTGTAGTGCCTGTGCCCCGTGGGTGGACCTGAAGTATGTTACAGGTGTGCGAGACTACAGGGTGAGCAGCTGATAATTTTCTCTAGTGTAAGCAAAGCCTGTCTTCAAATGGAGACTCTTCCTTTTGAAAAGTTTTTGCTCTGTCATTGTGTCCCTTTTTTCTCCAGGTGTAGGAGAATGAAGCAAGACACTGCCAGATCTCCGTATGTGTCATTTGAACCCCTTTCTCCTTTAGGACCAGAAAAATTAGTATCTGTATGATAGTAACTGGCACTAACAATGCAGCGGCATTAGTGGTTGCAACAATGTTGTAAGCGCTAGTGTAGATGCATTTGGGCATTTTTATCACAATGCCATGAAAACCTTCTCTGAACAAATGGTAAAAAAAGTTCCCAATCCCAGGCTACAGTAGCAGCTTAGCACTGGTGCAGCAGCACTCTTATTTTAACACATTTACTAAAGTATTGAGTGTAGATGCACTAGGCTATTTTGTAGCTGTTTTTCAGCACCATTGCATCTATTATCCATGGCGTAGTTCTAATGTAGATCAAGAACAGGCATTTTTGTGTCACAAGGGTAGCTATTTTTCTAGTGTTGTCAAGGGCTTTGAGAGAGACAAGATGAGTGAGATAATCGCTCTTATTGGACCATTTACTGGTGGTGAAAGGGACAAGCTTTCGAGGTTACACAAACGTTACACAGAGATCTTCTTACTTCTGAAGAAGAGCTCTGTCAAAGCTTGAAAGCTCGTCTCTCTCTCACCAAGAGAAGTTGGTCCAATAAGAGAGATTTTCTTGTCCCCCTTGTATCTCTAATGCTATGTCTACACAGCAACTAGACACCCTCGGCTGGCCCATGCCAGCCAACTCAGGCTTGCAGGACACGGGCTTCGGGGCTGTTTCACTGCTGTGTGGACTGTGCTAAAGCCTGAGCTCTGGAACCTTCCCATCTCACAGGGTCCTAGAGCCTGAGCTCCAGCCCAAGCCCAGCAATGAAACATCTCCGCAGCCTGAGCCCTGCGATCCTGAGTCGGCTGACATGGGCCAGCTGAGGGTGTCTAGTTGCTGTGTAGACATATCCTAATACCCTGGGACCAACAGGGCTACAACAACGCGGCATACAAGGTCTTTGAGAGCACTTTCACTTCAAACTCTCCAGCAACAACAGGTGAATAGACCTTAACGATTCTGAAGAGTATTTTCATGGTTCCCCTAATTGGGAAAAGTCATATCCCATTAACATTTAAACAGGCCAGCTCCTGTGTGACAGGAATTTTCCTAACTTCTGGTATGACATAAGACCGAAAAGCTCTCCATTGGTCAGACATATTCACAATTATAAACACATAAGTAAAAAAGTCATTGGTAGAATATATGTCAATTACAACCAAGAATAACAGATTATTTATTGCCTGTCATGGATTGTGTCACAGAATTTCATAAACTCGCTCAGAATTTAAATTGGACTCATAAAGCTAATCCCTGGAAAATAAAGACACACTGATTTAGCATTTCAGCTGAATTGAATAAACTCTTATTATTTTTTAATTTCCCTAAATTATAGCAAATCTGTTTTTAACAGGGGGGAAGTTTCTAAGGCCTGGTCTACACTAGGAGTTTATGTCGAATTTAGCGCCGTTACATCGAATTAACTCTGCACCCGTCCACACCACGAAGCTATTTAGTTCGACATAGAGGTCTCTTAAATTCGACTTCTGTACTCCTCCCCAACGAGGGGAGTAGCGCTAAATTCGACATGGCCATGTCGAATTAGGCTAGGTGTGGATGGAAATCGACGCTAATAGCTCCGGGAGCTATCCCACAGTGCACCACTCTGTTGACGCTCTGGACAGCAGTCCGAGCTCGGATGCTCTGACCAGCCACACAGGAAAAGCCCCGGGAATATTTGAATTCCTTTTCCTGTCTGGGCAGTTTGAATCTCATTTCCTGTTTGGACATCGTGGCGAGCTCAGCAGCACTGGCAACGATGCAGAGCTCTCCAGCAGAGATGGACGTGCAATCTCAGAATAGAAAGAGGGCCCCAGCATGGACTGATCGGGAAGTCTTGGATCTGATCGCTGTGTGGGGCGATGAGTCCGTGCTTTCCGAGCTGCGATCGAAAAGACGGAATGCAAAGATCTACGAGAAGATCTCTAAAGCCATGGCAGAGAGAGGATACAGCCGGAATGCAACGCAGTGCCGCGTGAAAATCAAGGAGCTGAGACAAGGCTACCAGAAGACCAAAGAGGCAAACGGATGCTCCGGATCCCAGCCCCAGACATCCCGTTTCTACGAGGCACTGCATTCCATCCTAGGTGCGGCCGCCACCACTACCCCACCACTGACCGTGGACTCTGAGGGTGGGATATTGTCGACGGCCGGTTCCTCGGACATGTTAGCGGACGGGGAAGATGAGGAAGGAGATGAGGAGGACGAGGCAGTCGACAGCGCTTACAAACGCTGATTTCCCCGACAGCCAGGATCTCTTCATCACCCTTACAGAGATCCCCTACCAACCGTCCCCAGCCGTTAACCCGGACACAGAATCAGGGGAAGGATCACTCAGTAAGTGTTTAAAACATCTAAACATTTATTGTTAACAGAACAGGAATATTAACAATATTAACAATGGGTTTTGCATGATTACTTTGCCCTAGGCGCTTAACGTTTCAGTCCCTGGCAGTGCAACTACTGAAAAAAATCTAACAATGTCCGGTTTAGCATGATTGTTCTGCCCAAGCCGCTCTACTGTTTAGTCCCTGCCAGTGCAGCTACAGTAAAATGCGGTCTATATGTCCGGGGATAGAGCTGAAATCCTCCATGGACATCTCCACAAAGTTCTCCTGGAGGTAATTGGAAAGCCTTTGCATCAGGTTCCTGGGGAGAGCGGCCTTATTGGGTCCTCCGTAGTAGGCAACATTTCCGCGCCAGGAGACAAGCAAGTACTCCGGGATCATTGCCCTGCAGAGCATGGCGGCATACGGCCCTGGTCTTTGCAGGCTTTCCCGAAGCATCCTTTCTTTTTCTGTCTCTGAAATCCTCATCAGAGTGATGTCGCTCATGGTGACCTGCTTTGAATTAGGTAGGGGAATGTTAGTATTGGGACTGCTTGCCTGTTCCTTTACAGAACTGTAACCAGCGGTTTACAGCCACGTGGTGGAGGCGGGAGAGGGGCAGCATACAGGGATCTTTCCCTGGGACAGCCGCGAGGGGGTGGGACAGGGGCAGAGTTCATGCTTGCCGGATTGCTGGCAGCAGGGACTGGCATTGCTTTCAGTGTGAAAGGAGGCCAGTGCTACTATTAAAGTTTTAAGCAGTCACAAGTCTACGGCTTACCATGTCGTCCTGCTACACAAATTCCGGTGTCCTGCTCCGCTTCTCTGATCTGCACTGCAAGACCCCAGGCACTGAATGCGAAGGCCGAAAATTTGACCTTGTCCTGAGTGCGCATGTGATAGGTGCTGTGCATGGTCTTGTTCACAGAGAAAGACTATGTTCTTTGTTCACAACTAAATTTATCTTTCTGAGGAATTCACTCCCTTTTTCCCATTCCCACAGCTGCGACTGTCTCCCGACCTAGCCTGGCATCACACTCCCAGAGGCTAGCGCAGATTAGGCGTAGGAAGAAGAGGACACAGGAGGACATGTTCTCGGAACTTATGGGCTGCTCCCGAGCCCAGGCAGCCCAGCAGACCCAGTGGAGGGATAACTTGTCCCAAATGCACCGATCACACATGGAATGGGAGGAGAGGTGGCGGCAGGAAGACCAGCAAGCGACTCAAACGCTGCTTGGACTAATGAGGGAGCAAACGGACACACTCCGGCGCCTTGTGGATGTTCTGCAGGACCGGAGGCAGGAGGACAGAGCCCCGCTGCAGTCTATCTGTAACCGCCCTCCCCCGCCACCAAGTCCCATACCCCCCTCACCCAAAGTCCAAAGAAGGAGGGGCGGGTGAGTCCGTGAAAACTCTCACTCCACCCCTGCAGACTGCTCAAGTACCAGAAGGCTCTCATTCCCCAAAATTTGATAAGTCCTTTCCTTCCCGCCTCACCCAAGCCCCCGTCCAAGTTTCACCCCCCCAGTTTCATGTGTAGTTGCTAATAAAAAATACGTTTCTGTTAATTACTGTTTCCATAATGTTCTTTTAGAGGAGAGTCTGTCTGAAGGGGGGGAAGGGGGTTGGTAATTGGACAGGACAGTCACCTTTACCAGGTACAGAGGCGGGGGCAGGTTCAGCAGCAGGGCACACACACATTGCAGTCACTAGTTACCCTGGTTAGTCTGGGAGGTGGTTTTCATGTTCGGGGGGGGGGGAGGGGGGGCTCTGTGACTTTGTGGCGGGGGAGGGCAGTTAGAGATCTCATGCAGCGGTCCTTATCCTGGATCACAGAGCCACGCAGCAGGGGATCTGTAACCGTCCTCCCCCTGCCACAAAGTCACATAGCCCCCACACACACAGAGTCCCGAACAGGAGGGGTGGCAGGCTCTGTTGAAACCACCAGTCCACCAGTGCGGAGCCTGTCATTCCTGGAGTTTAGAAGCGTCATTTGCATCACTACACTACACCCGCTCCCCACCACAGTCTGCGTCCCAGGTTCAACACTTTAACGCGAAAACAGTAATAAAGAAAACTGTGTTCATTAACAAAATTCAAGTGATTTTATTTTTAAACATGTGTTGGAAGGGGGGAAACGGGGTATGTAACTGGAGAGGATACTGAACATTTAGTGGGTAAAGAAACGGGGGCAGGTTCAGCTTCTCTGTACACAAACTTAAAAGTCACAGGTTACCCTGCTCACTCAGGAACCTAGCTTTCAAAGCCTCCCGGATGCACAGCGCATCCCGCTGGGCTCTTCTAATCGCCCGGCTGTCTGGCTGGGCGTAATCAGCAGCTCTCACAGAGATTGTGGAGCACACAGCAAGCTGCAATAACAATGGGGATATTGGTTTCGCTGAGATCACAGCGAGTCAGTAAGCTTCTCCATCTCCCCTTGAGACGGCCAAAAGCACACTCCACCACCATTCTGCACTTGCTCAGCCGGTAGTTGAAGAGTTCTTTTTCAGTGTCCAGGGCGCCAGTATAGGGCTTCATGAGCCAGGGCATTAGCGGGTAGGCTGGGTCCCCGAGGATGACTATAGTCATCTCCACATCCCAAAGAGTTATTTTGTGGTCCGGGAAGTAAATACCTTCCTGCAGCCGTCTAAACAGACCTGAGTTCCTGAAAACACGAGCGTCATGAACCTTGCCCGGCCATCCGCCGTTGATGTTTGTAAAACGTCCCCTATGGTCCACCAGTGCTTGCAGCACCATTGAAAAGTAGCCCTTTCGGTTGATGTACTGGCTGGCCTGGTGGTCCGGTCCCAGGATAGGGATGTGAGTTCCATCTATAGCCCCACCGCAGTTTGGGAATCCCATCGCGGCGAAGCCATCTATGATGACCTGCGCATTTCCCAGGGTCACTACCTTTGAGAGCAGTAGCTCAGCGATTGCGTTGGCTACTTGCATGACAACAACCCCCACGGTAGATTTGCCCACGCCAAAGTGGTTCGCGACTGACCGGTAGCGGTCTGGCGTTGCAAGCTTCCAGAGGGCTATGGCTACTCGCTTCTGGACAGTCAGGGCTGCTCACATCCGGGTGTCATTGCGCTTCAGGGCAGGGGACAGCAACTCACAAAGTTCCATGAAAGTCCCCTTCCGCATGCGAAAGTTTCGCAGCCACTGTGATTCATCCCAGACCTGCAGCACTATGCGGTCCCACCAGTCCGTGCTTGTTTCCTGGGCCCAGAATCGCCGTTCCACAACATCAACATGACCCATTGCCACCGTGATGTCCTCGGCGCGGGGTCCCGTGCTTTGTGACAGGTCTGTGCCACTCTCAGACTTCAGGTCCTCACCACGCTGCCGTAGCCTCCTCGCCCGATTTCTCTGCATCTGCCTCTGGGAAAGGTGGATGATAAGCTGCGAGGTGTTGACAACGGCCATAACAGCAAGGATGGTAGCAGCGGGCTCCATGCTCGCAGTGCTGTGGCGTCCGCGCTGTCACTGACCAGAAAAGTGCGCGAACTGATTTCCCGCCGGCGCTTTCAGAGAGGGAGGGCGGTAGTGACGGTCGGATGATGACAGTTACCCAAAAGCACCCTCGACACATTTTTTTACCCAGAAGGCATTGGGGGCTCGACCCAGAATTCCAATGGGCAGCGTGGACTGCGGGAACTGTGGGATAGCTGCCCACAGTGCACCGCTTCCAATGTCGATGCTTTCCCCGTTAGTGTGGACTCACAAAGTCGAATTACTGTCCTTAGTGTGGACACACACGTTCGATTTTGTAATATCGATTCCACATATTTGATTTAAGTAAAATCGAACTACTCTCATAGTGTTGACATACCCTAAGGATCTGAGGGTTGCAAATGGTGATTCCAATGAAATTCTTCCTTATCCCCATAAGGCCATCATGAAGTAGCTTCTTTATGGAGTTATACAATCCTCTGCAGTTTTGAGATTGGTGTGAATAGGAATTTTATAGCCTGTAGAGGAGGTGAAACATTTGGGAAGGAAACAATGCTAAATGTTAAACTCACCTACCACTCTGGAAATTGTTTGGCTGACAACCTGGTGACAGGTAATCCAAAAGTATGGATATCAGGGGAATGGGGAACTTCTGCACCCATTGGGATTGTCCTACACTCATGCAAATAAGAATACAAGGACATTTAACTCCTTAACACCAGCAGAATTGGCATCTCCTACTATCACTTTGTCTAAGTATTTATACTATGATCCTCACCATGGCTGCAGTTTGAATTAGCATGTATCAGTGTAAATTTGATTCCTGACCCCAAAGAGTTAATCAAATTTGACAGCAATTTATGCTGAATTTACAGGTGAGTTGAATGGTTAATTATGTTGTGGCTGCTCTCCAAAATCTTGGTGCACGTTTGCTCTCTCAGGACTTCATACATTAGCAATTACCTAGCATGCTTAGATAAGCACTAACTAGAGTGACCAGATGTCCCGATTTTATAGGGACAGTCCCGATTTTTGGGTCTTTTTCTTATATAGGCTCCTATTACCCCCCCCCCCCCCACCCCGTCCCAATTTTTCACATTTGCTGTCTGGTCATCCTAGCACTAACATAACGTACGTTGTGACATACATGTTTTATGCCCCTCCCCCTTCTTCAGTAGGTTTGAGATGCCATTAGAGTCAGTGAGTAGATGTGGGCTGATGTTTTTTCCAGAATGCTGATGACATCCTAGCACTAACATAACATACGTTGTGACATACATGTTTTATGCCCCTCCCCCTTCTTCAATGGGCTTGAGACGCCATTAGAGTCAGTGAGTAGATGTGGGCTGATGTTTTTTCCAGAATGCTGATGACAACCAGCATCGTGGGCCAGGCTCATGGCCACACTGGTGCAAACTGGCCACATTGGGCAGGGGAGGAATCCTCTTCAGTAGGGGAACCCTCTGGCCGTGCAGCCCAGACAGCCTGCAAACTGGCCAAGACACGATCTAGTGCTGGAGAGCGGCAAAGGTGCTGCCCAGTGTAGAACTTCTGTCCAGGCAGAAGTGGCTGGGGTTAAAATGCCATTTTATGCTACAGGTCCTCCGGTGTGGCTCCTCTGTTTGTACCAGGTTGTTGCCTGTTGGTTCCAGAATTTGGCAGCTGCAAAGGTGGCTTAATACCACATTTGCCTCTCCACTGCTGGCCAGTATCTCGAACAGTTTGCAGGCTGTCTGGGCCTGTCTCTCCAGCTGATCTGGACTGGAAAATGCAAGTGGGTATCCTTCAGTGGTGGGGTAAGTCTGGGATAAAAATGAGAGCAGGCTGGTGAGGGGTGATTATGGTGGATTGGGAGAAGCTACCAGAGAATATGGCTGATTATCGGACCCCCCACATGCGTGGGAGTGCTTGGCCATCATTTGTTACCAATGCTTGCAACACAGAGATATGGTTAGATTTATGCAGCACAGCCCACATACTTGAACAGGCATTTGACTGTGTGGGGTTCCTGTTGGAAATCTGAAGAAGTAAAGAGTTTGTTTTGTTTTCTTGGTCACTGGCTGTTTTATGTTGTCTGGGATTTGCTTTTGTTGTGTTGTGTTCTATTGCTCTGGATTGTAATTATAATGGGAGACTGATATTGGTGTGCTTTATTATGTTTACATTGAAAATAAATAAATAAATATTGGTTCTTTTAAGTAGTGGGGGTGTAGAATTGTGGAAGACGAAGTGAACCGACCCATATTACCTTCATCGTATTTGCCATTTCCTGTTAAATGTCCTCCTTCGAAATACAAGTGAAGAGGCCAGATGTATACAGTGGGAGGTTTTCAAGATTCATTTTTTAAGAAGTGAGGTGCAGCCACAGAGTCATGTCCTTTCTCCACACATAAGATCAGCATCATCACTGAACGCACACTCCAAGCATAGACTAAAATACACTAACTAGCAAGAGCTGGTTGTTCTGGCCCCAGAAACCTCTAATCCCACAATATTTTAAAGAATGATCTGATACTTGACACCTCCAGGCCTTTTATTTCAAAATGATTTTTCCAGCACTACAGACTTGATTGAATTTGGCTGGCTATTGCCACAGAAGAATGCACTGATGAACAACATTAAGCAACATGCCAAGAATGATGTACGTACCATCATCTTCCTGTACGTCGTATGTAATGCTGACACCTTTCTCTAAGATGGCAAAATGATGGGACCACATGTCTAATGGTTGTGGCAGCTCATATGTACTGTCGGTTGACCGAAGCAGAGCCCTTTTCTAAACCTTTAATGTCCAATTGTGCATGTCTCCTCAAATGTTTTGCCCAGCTCTATTAAAACAAGTTCAAAGTTATCAGATTGGAAGCAGATTGAGAAGTGAAGCATTTTGGCCTCTACTCTACATTATCTGTGTTTATGTGACTATGAGATCCCATTCACTAGCTACAGTTGTTCTATAGTTCACACATTACGTGGCCTTAAAATAAACTCAGTTTGGCAATCCTCTCTGTATAATATTTGAATGATTTTCCACATTCTTTATTATAGGCTTCACCTTTACAGTAAACAGACTTAACAATTGGTTCCAGTGTAAAAAGAAAACCAGACAAAGGGACACATTTGATTCCAGTTTGGATAATGGAGAAATACTGTGAGAACAGCCATTGATTTCTCTATAACCAGAAGTGGAAAGTCACGTTCCTGCACACGTCACGGTGGTGCCAGCAGAAACTGACCAGCCCTTCCCAATGTGTCTACAGAGGCTCAATGGCCCATAGTGGGAGTAGCCCTTCCTGTTAGCTGCTGAGAAAAGCTGACCAGGGATGAGGATGAATGGGGAAGAGTGATCATATGTATTTTGGCGAGGTTGAGAGAGTATGTTTTTAAATTTTGTTTCCCTCATAGACCCAGAAGCAGGGAAACAAAGGGGCAAAAGACATTATAATTATTTTTAATTTCTGTCTGTCACAAGTAAGCGGACAGAAATTAAGCTCCTCTAGGGTGTAAATACTAAACAAAAAATAAACGTGGTTTTGATTTTGTCCTTGGCAAACCAAAAGGTGAGTTTGCCAGAAGCAAACCCCAAACAGGGCTGCCCGTGTCTGTCTGTCTGTCTGTCTCTCTAATAAGTAGATGACATATGTTCCTCAACTGTTGTTTAAGCATGATGGTTGACTTTATTAAGGGAAAAACACTCTGATAATAAAATATTATAACAGAGCTGTGTAAACCACTATGACTATAGAGGGATCAATCAACATTTCTAAAGTCCATTAAAAAAGCTGAAAAAAATGTTTAAATCTAACTTCATATGGTAAACCCCCCCCCCCCCCCACAGTTTTTTGTTAAATAGCTATTTACATGGTTGACATTAATCAGCTCCAAGAGGAGCCATCATGGTCATTGGGCCAATAATAATTATTTTTAAGTCTTTTTGAAATAGCCTTAATGGTTTCAAAAGAACCCGTAAGTTCTGTTAGGTCAATAATATAGGTTTGAACAATAATTTATAAACGAACAGTTTGTGATCTATATTGTCAATATATATTTCCATGAAAGGCTTGTAATCATTAATATAAAAGCAGTTTAAAATTAACCAACACGCCCCAAAGGATTTTACCAATAGGATTAAGTAACACTAAAGCTGTGACACAAGGAAAAAATAAATAAATATCTCTTCTCTGTTTTTACAATGTGCCTGTGTTTTGAACCTGCAGACATCTCAGTAATGAGGTGCATCTTTAATATTACTTAGCTGTGGGTTGTGTGTGTATTTATATAAATAGATTAGTTTGTAACATTAAAGTTAATGAGAAACTTGTGCATTTACAAGTGCATAGTAATGTCCTTCCTTTGCCAGCAGCTGGCTGTGCGTCCCTTGTTCCACTACTTTTCCATTATGAATCACTGTTATGACATCAGCGTTCTGGACGGTCGTCAAGCGGTGAGCAATAATAATGCAGGTTCGACCCTTCCTGGCATCGTCCAAGGCTTTCTGGACAATCTGCAGACAGATGCAGTAAAAAACTTATTAGTTGGAGAATCTTCCCTTTCATAGGTAACATCCTGGCCTTTGTATCAGAGGGGTAGCCGTGTTAGTCTGAATCTGTAAAAAGCAACAGAAGGTCCTGTGGCACCTTTAAGACTAACAGAAGTATTGGGAGCATAAGCTTTCGTGGGTAAGAACCTCACTTCTTCAGATGCAAGTAATGGAAATCTCCAGAGGCAGGTATAAATCAGTATGGTTATCTCCACACTGATTTATACCTCGTTATACCTAGCATTAAAGGTGCCACAGGACCCTCTGTTGATCTTTGCCTTTATAGTTCACATTATCACTTAGGTGTTCCTCACTGGGGTTTAGGAGTCAGTACTTCCCATGCATGAAGGAGGCCTCAAACACAGGGGCCTGATATTACAACCTTTATTTGTGTGAGTAATTCCACTGAAGTCATTGAGACTACTCTCATGAACAAAGGCTAGCAGAACGAGGTCCATAAGGATCTAGTTTGGACCAACATAAAACTTAGATTAACATGCAACACAACTAATTTGCAGAGGTGTAATGAATTGTCTGTGATATTGGCTGCTTACCAAATGTGTGTGTTCTATTTGACATTGCATCCTGTCTGTTTCCAACTACATGCCAAATTTAGAGAAACTAACAACCTCTGACCTCCCTGCCATATGCACTTGTCCACGTGTTTGTCAGTCAGACATGCACAATACTTAGATCAGTTTGGAGAAAGCAGACCAGCCAAATACATAGACATGACTAAAACTTGCGTGTTCATTGATAGTACCAGCAATGCCAGACACTTCTTGTTGTCCATAAAAATCCAAAATTCAGGATCCTGACATCTGGCTCACAACTGGATGGCGGTTTGCATGGTGGCATTTCTCACTTCTACTGCACCCCCATCCAAATGAACAGTTTATTCGTCCCTATCGAGTCTCCCCCATCTCCTGGAGATGGTGGCTGCAGTGGGGAAGCTCAGCCAGCTCAGCAGCAGAGGACAGCTTAATTACTCTCTCTTCACTGCACAACATCTCCTGAGAGGTGGGAGGTGTTGCTGAAGCCTTTTTTCCAAGCCAGCTGCTCCTGCATGTCACCTCTTACCCTCTGAACGCAGGTGGATCAAAGGACTGGGAAGCGGACAGAGGCAGGACAACATTAAAGCGGGAGTGAGGGACCGTCCACCGAATTGCTGCCGAATAGCTGGAGGTGCCACCCCTCTCCTGAGTGGCCGCCCCAAGCACCTGCTTGCCAAGCTGGTGCCTGGAGCCGGCCCTGGTCATAGACAGAGAGTGAGCTAAGGATTGTTCTGTGGAACTTTCAAAATTGTATTGTACATGGAGCGCCTGTGCTCTTGCAGTGAAGCGTTCAAACCCCGTAATTTTGTGTATATTATAAATGGTAGAATGCATATTACTAACCTTTTCACTTTCCGTGTCAAGAGCAGATGTGGCTTCATCCAGAAGCAGAACTGCTGGCTTACGAACTAGAGCACGAGCAATTGCTATTCTTTGTTTCTGACCTCCAGAAACTTGTGCTCCTTTGTCACCCACTCGGGTATTATACTTCTGTATAAGAAAATATTCATTGTGAAGGAAAGTTAGAAACAGAAAGTTATATTTTTCATAGCAGATAATGTACTATATTAAGCATTTCCACCGTGAAAGAAAAAAGAATAATGTAATGGTTTTTAATAAAAAATAAAATTTTATAAGATTTTATTAACTGTTTGAATCAAAATGCATATCTACAGCTACACGTATTGATAACTGCTCTGTAATGAAAATTCATTTCAGCATTAGAAAAAGACTAACTCCGAAGTGGTGCAACCACTGATGTGTCTAGTCAAAGACACCTGTACTTAAACATATAGATCTCAAGAGACTTTTATAATTTCAAGGCCCTAGAGACCCACACTCAGGAGGTGACCCTTTATTTCTTACACATCCAAAACTTTCTTCTAAGTACATTTTCAAAAACTAGGTGGTCATGAAAAAGAAATATTGTTTTTTTCAATTTTCAATTGTCATTTTCAATTCCATGTAACTTTACAGGAAGCCCGATTTCTTTGGGATTTTCCAAGGTTTTTATCCACTTTGAGAACTAAGTTCATGGCAAACATGAAGGTTAAGATGTACTTGAAACATTTTACCTTTCAGATAAGACTAAAACTAGAGAAAGTTTCAGCCAAAAAAGGAAAAAGAATTGGCAAAGTTTATGAGGAAATGAAAATAAAGGTTTAGAATCGAATGTCTCTTTTATAGTTGTTATATAACATCACTGTGGTGGAGGAAAACAAGAAAGCTGGAGCTCAGATTTTGCATGTGAATTAGCTAATTATGTGTATGTGTTAATACATATTGCAAGTTACATTTTTAAACATCAGCTTCCTATTTTCCTCTTTGAGAATTGTAAACACAAGAAAATAAGCTTTTTTAAAAAAACAAAAAAGCATATTGTTTTGCATTAATGGGAGTTGCTTAGATAGGTCCCTGTGAATATTTACCCCACACTGAGAATGGAAACACATTTTCATTTACCTCTGGGAGATTTTCTATGAAGGTGTGAATATTTGCTGCTTTAGCTGCCTCTTCAACTTCCTCCTGACTGACAACCCTACTGTTGTCTCCGTACTGGATATTTTCAGCAATGCTGCAGTCAAACAAAATAGGCTCCTGTGACACAATACCCAATTTGGACCTTAACCACTGCAAATGCAAAGACTTGGTATCGAACCCATCTGCAAACTAGAAACAGAAAAAGGGAAAAATCATTCCCTGCAGAATGCAATACTCCTCCTCAGGTGTACAATGTAAATGTGAAACACCAATCTGTAAAAATCCTCTGACCTGTGCTAGAGTTACAGTAAAAGTAAAGTGGTCAGTGAACCACTTCTGATGAAATAATAGATGATCAGATCTTTCATCCAAAATTGAACTGAACCAAAACTCTGAAAATTCAAAAGAAGATCAGATAACCTTTTCCTCTCAGAAGTATTTTTTTGTGCACGTCTGCTCTGCTAGCTTCCGTAATAGATGTGGAATTGCCAATCTATAACGAGATGTGCCCACAGAATTTCCATCTTTACTGATGATGGCAGGTACCAGAGATCTCATGAGAAAGTCTGTTTATAAGCTTCTTAGACCTAGATGGTTGAGAGCTCCAATAAGAATCCACATCTTTGGGCATTTATTCAAATATCTTTTGACTCACCATCTCTAGGCTATTCGTCTTGGAGCTCCCATCATCATTAATAGGACTTGCATCAAAAATCTCATCAAGTGATGAATTAGACCTCAAATTGTGTCATGTTAACATGACTACAGGACTAGGGACAAGGGTTATATTATGGGAAGTATATTCTTATGCCCCCTCCAATATATTAAGTAAATTAACAAAGAGATGCAATCTAGTGATCTAAAGCCAGGATGGGGAGTCAGAAGATCCAAAGTTCTACTCCCGGCTCTACCTTAAGCAAGTCCCAAGTCTTCTCTACGTACCCGGACCCATAAAAACACTTATCCACCTCAAAGGGGTGTTGTGCGGATGATTTAATGTTTGTAAAATACTTTGAAGAACAGTTCTATAA
This sequence comes from Emys orbicularis, assembly GCF_028017835.1. NCBI lineage: Eukaryota > Metazoa > Chordata > Testudines > Emydidae > Emys > Emys orbicularis. The sequence goes on from NW_027045124.1 coordinate 71,505, forward strand.
GCTCAAAGCATTAACAGCTTCACAAATCTCTTCTTACCACTTGTCCTGCCATAGGGTCATAAAATCTCTGCAACAGCTGAATGGATGTGCTTTTGCCACAACCACTGCTCCCCACCAAGGCTAGCGTCTGTCCTTTATTAACCTTCACGCTGAGTCCTTGCAAAACTTGAGCTTCTGGTCTTGTAGGGTATACAAAATGGATGTCCCTGAATTCAATGTTGCCATCAAACTGACTCTGGAAACCGCAGAAAATATATAAATGTATGAAAGAGGACCTGTCTATCTTGTACAGAAGCATCAAACACAACTCATTATGGTCATTTAAATGAAGGCGTTGACAAGTCAGTTGGAAATGGTATGGCATTGTCAAACCCAGCCAATTTTTGTCCGTTTATTATTGCTTAAATATGCAGTGACATTGGATTAGTATCTTCTGTGTACAGGACCTCCTTCTTGACTGGTTCTTTTCTGCATCTCTCTCTCATTTATATCATTCCCTTTCAGCCTGGTTCATCATTACTTTAGGTAAGTAAACAACCCTAATACCTCTCTTTTATGTCATCATTACATATAATCCAGACACTATCATTGTGTGTGGAAAATATAGGTCCTGTCCCTGGGAGTTCACTCTCTAAATAGTGTCATTTAAACACATAGTACGCAGGATGAACATAGTACAAGGTGAACATCAGATCTCAGATTGGGTTAAACATTTTTACTTTGGTGGATCATTCATACTTTTCAAGGACAGCTATGTTTTAAGTGTAGGTTTGAACAAGGAAAGGGTAGCTGATTGGCTCTTTTATGTAGGAAGGGAGCTCTGAGTATAAGAGGTGGCAAGGAAGAAGACTTGAAGACAAGGGTGAGTGAAGGAGATGTCAGGAGAGACTGTGGGAGCCTCCTTTGATGCCTGGGGGATGGGACAGCTCCAGGACCACAATACCAGCGCTGTGAGTAGAATTATAGAATATCAGGGTTGGAAGGGACCTCAGGAGGTCAGTACAATGGGCTCTTATAGCACCTAGAGAACTGGACTTTCAAGGTTTAAATTCTTTGGGCCAAATCTTAGCTTCATTGAAGTCAAAGGCAGCTGCTTCACTGGCATCAGGATTTGGCCCAGAGTGGTTTCACTTTCAATTAACATCTTTATCCGCAAGAAGATATTTCCCCTGGAGCATTAGTAGTCTGGGCATGTGCAGCTGATTCAGGAAAGTAGTCAAGCACATGTGTGACTTACAGCTGTGCACATGAGTTACTGGCATGCTTACAGTATGTGCCTGAGTCCTTTTCTGAATTGAGGCCACAGAATACACCCAACGGACAGAACCGGTGAATGAAATGTCATCCTTCCAGTCATTTTTCAAAACAGAACCGCACCTAAAAGTATTCTATTAATTTCTCAAGCCAAAAGGTATTAAATGGCACTGGACAAATATAAAATTATTAAGTTATTGCTGTTAAATTTTACCCTACCTGTCTGGTCCTGTCTTCTGTGACATTGCAAAAGGCAATTTAACAAGATTAATACAATTAAGGACAATACAGTACCACCAGGTTTGTTAGTTTCAAGGACTTTCTGAATGGCCTTACCAGTTTTGTACCCTCTTCACTATAGCTGTCAATTAAGGGTTTCCGATCCAAAAGCTGAAAGATTCGTTGGGCAGAAACTTTAGCTTTGTCAAAATCTGGTGCCAAAGAAGTGGACAGCCCAACATTTAAAACACCATATAGAACTGAGAAAAAGGCTCTGAAAACCAAACACAAAACATCTTTCAGTTCATCTAAAGAGAGACTTTTTTATTATTGTTCATAAATTACAAATATTGTTTTCCTTATTTAAAACAAACAGACTTAACACTATCTATAAATCTGAGAATTGTGACATTTTTAGAACTTTATGACTTAGAAAAATTACACACAAAGGATTAGAAACAGAGGTTTACAGCTACAAATATTTTTATGGGCAACTAATGGTATGTAATTTCTCCACGCAGAAGCATTTCACAAAGCCCGTTGTCTGCAATGAAGTGTCAACAGTAAAAGTTTCTCCATAGTAAATAAACTGAGCCAGGCTCTATATATGCCAACGCACCTGTTTCAAGCTTCCTCTCCCAGAAATAACCCTTCTGCCTGAATTGAACTCCTGACCAGATTCTAAACTGTTGGACCTCTTGCACTATTGCCTCAGTAACTAGAGTGATACACAATTACCATGTGTTGAAATCACTGCCTTTGGACTGATGTGTACTCACATATATACATTTTCAAAGTTTGTATAACAATTAGCAATGAGCCATGCCCCGAATCTGAAGATTGCTGCATTGAGAAAGTAGATTGCACATTGGACTGTTCCATAGGTAAGTCCATATAGGGGGGCTTTTGTTAGAGAGTCCCTGATAAAAGAAAAAAGGGTTTTTGTTAAAGGAAAAAATTGTCATGAAATGCCAAGAGCAGAGACTGGCCGGGAGAAGGTCAGACCTTTGGATTAGGGGTGGCAAACCCTATACCTCACTCACACAAATAATAAATAATAATAATTAATAAAGCTGCACGCTAGGGGCTCCATGAAGGTGCCTCTGGAGAGAACTTATGGCAAATGAGATCCCTTCATCCCAACTAGCTGTTTGTTGGATAGGACCTTATGATAAAATTACCTTTAATACTCAAAACATTTTAACACTCGAATGCTGGTTTCCAGAATAAATGGTTTATGGATGGCCAAAGCAATTTGACATTGATAATTTCGATAAGTCTCTTATGAGCTTTGAATGTTTGAATTTTTGGAGAATTTGGATAAATGTAGTGGTCACCATAGAAAAGTCAATGTCTACAACACAGCATAACTGAAGCACTGCAGATATTGCCTGTTCTGAGTACAGGAGGGGAAAAGGTAGCAACTCAGACCCCACTGTACAGTGGTGACTTTTAAATAGTGACCAATGTTGTTGTGTGGGATGGTAAAACTGGATCACCTTAATTATGTGCAGACCTTGCTGTGACAAAGAAACTGGTACTAGTTTTGACAAAATGATTTTTCCAAAGAAAACGCAATTAATGCATATTTGAAAATTTCCATTGGGAAAAAAGTAACAAAATATTTTATTCTGGGTTGGTTTGACCTGAATTGAAATATTTCTGCTTTGCACTCATAGCCATGTGACTCTGATAATGCATTATGCCAGTCAGTCAGAGGGGAGACCACACTGCATCATGGGAGATGTCGTCTAACCAGGGAGCCTGGCCCATAAGAGAGGCAATGATTCAAAACAGGGAAATGCAGTTTGATGTTGAACTAGATAGAAACAAAAACTTTCAGATCAGTTAAACAAAAGAAAAATTAAATATTTCAATTATTTGGGAATATAAAAATATTTTGTTTGGAGAAAAAATGCAAAAAATGGAATGATTTGCATTTCTAAATTGAAATTTTTCTAAAAAACTTTTTTCCCCATGAAAAATTTTGATATATTTTCACATTTTGTCCCACTTCAGAGCAAAACAGAGGTTGAAAAATTAGATTTTCCCACAGGATGGAAATTCAGATTTTCATTCATCTCTAGTGCTCATATATTTTTAAAATGTTTTCCAAAATAGTTTCTCTATAAATCATAATATTGTGATACAATGACTTGCCAGGACTAGAGACAAGTGCTAAAGCTGAGAATCCCATTTCTCCAATGAAATATAGATTTTTTTTCTCATACTGATGGTTTATAGAATATTGAGTCATAAAACTGTCATTGGCAGAGGACTATCATTTTCAATCCCTGCTTTAACTTAAAACATATTTAAGGGGAAAGAAACAAAATGGATGGTAGATCATTTCATTTAAATAAAATGGAGACTAGGAAAATGTCTGACATATTTGGATATTAGAAGTTAGCCCCTGCAGTGGTTAGCTTGTTGAGTGTGACTGAAAAGGCCAAAGGGGAAAAAGAAATGCATCTTATTTCAAGACCGGCAAGTCCTTACTTGTAGCACATGTCATAATACATGGTGATGTTATGTAGTAGAAAGTCTTTGCCACTTGACCTATGAAACTCATTCTGCTGCAGTACTTGTGAAGCAAGTAAATATCCCATATTCATGTTAATAAAATTTTTTACCAGGTCATTACATTCTCTCTCACACACAAATATTACATCACACACAATAGCGTCTAAGAACATATTTTAAATAAACTGAATAAATACATTTTACCCTGCCAAAATCTTTTCAAATCATTTATGTGTTTAATATTTTCAGTCTGCAAATGAATGTAATATGAATAAATCTTCAGTAGTTTTAAATTAAGAAAATATGTATTCATTGCTTTTAAAAAACAGATCTGTTTGAGAGCAAATCCTACCTGTATGGACCATTCAAACTTGCATTATATCTCTCATAGAATGCATCTTCACAAGTTAATGAAGCCACAGTTCTTATATTTTCAATCGCTTCCGTTGAAATCTAAATCGGGAGACAAGACAGATATAAAGTATTCTCTTACGTTTGAGTCTCCTCCTACCACTACGTAGTTAGCACATCTATAGCACTTTTCATCTTTCGCTCTCCAAGTGTTTTTCTTTTTTAAAAAGGAGATTAAGTATCATTCTCAGGGAAACTGAGGCACAACAATTAAATTATTTGCCTAAGGTCACACAGTGGTCTTTCTACTAAGCCAACATGGCTGCTATGTGATTCCTAAGTACTCCTCCCCCCACCTGTACATTTTATTGTACAGCAGCATTAGCTGGCACTATAGAAGCCATTAAAAGGTAAGAAGTTGCTCCTTGCTCTGAGTACACATATCCCAGGCAGCAGCTCACTGGAGGGCTGCATGCTACCTTGGTTATGCAGCCTGAGCGGCACATTGAGCTGGGTGAGCCCCACACTCCTACTACCCACCCCCAGTGGGGACTCCTGCTCCTGCTTCTGCTAGGCTTCCCCAGCCATGTGCCAGACCCACCCAGTCCACCCCTCCTCCAAACCAGGCCCTTCCCCCACACACTTTGGCCAGCACTCCCACAGGGGTGATGTGTATCTTTGCTTTTCATTTTCTGGATTTCAGATATTTAAATTTGCATGATCTCTAGCCCACCTGATCCTGGCTTCATTGGGGGGCAAGGTGAGAGGCTCTGACACTCCAAGAAGAGCAGGTTCCCTAGATCCCAGCTCACATGGAGGAGCAGGGCTCCCCCAGATCCAAGCACACACAGAAGGGGAGAATTCAGGGCTGACAGCCCACCCCCAATTCCTCAACTTCTTCTGCCACCCCTCACATTCCCCATCCTCTCCAATCACACTCCCCCAATCCCCACCCTCTACCTTATTTGAGCCCCCAACTCTTCTTCTCACCCATCCTCATTTATCCCCCTCTTCATGTGCTGGCTTCCTCCTTTCCCCAAGGGTGCTCAAACCCCCGCTCAGCTCCAGGCCCCACCCCCACTCCACCCCTTCCCCCAAAGCCCCACCCCCATCCCGCCTCTTTCCACCCTGCTTCTTCCCGCCCAGTTCCTCCCCCTCCCCCGAGCGCACCTCATCCCCACGGCTTCCCCTTTCCCCCCAGCACCTCCTGCACACGGCGGAACAGCAGATTGTGGTGGTCAGGAAGCGCTGGGAGGGAGGGGGAAGGAGTTGATTGGCGGGGCCACCGGTGGGCGGGAGGCGCTGGTGGGGAAGGGAGGGAGCTGGGTGCCAGTGGGTGCTCAGCATCCACCAATTTTTCCCCACCCACAGAGTCAGCACCTGCGCCCCCATCCCTTTCTCTAGACCCAAAACAGCCCCTTCTTCCCATTTACTCTTACACGGCAATCACCCCTTGTAATTAATTTTCTTTTCAAACATAGTTTGAGAGCCTTCTTAATTATCGGCTGTGCTCAGAGTCCATTTCTCCAAATTAAAACAAAACAAAAGTTTACATTTCATTTTCAGATTTCTGCTCAGGGTGGGCTTACAACTTCAAAGCTGCTAGAATCTGTGAACTAATTTTTTTCCCCCCTGGAGGCTGTGGGGAACCCCATACTCAAATGACCCCATCTTTGGATCACTCATCCTACCCTACGCTTTCATGACACATAGCAAATTTCAAGACAATCTGTGTAAACACACAGATTTTAGCATACTTAGTAGTCATCCTTTAAACAGGAAGGCTTCCCTCCCTTAGCTAGAGCAGAGCTGGTGCTCAGTTGTAATGCTGTATAAAATTAGAAGGCCAATGGAGCAGAGGTGCTCCACACATCCATCAGCATCATAATAGTCTCAGAGAGCTGTGAAGTGGCCCATTCATCTCAATGAGATGTTTGCAGCTGAAAGTGAACACCCAGCCTGAATTCAGCCAGAATCTAGCTCTGAGTAGGGTGACCAGACAGCAAGTGTGAAAAATCAGGACGGGGGTGGGGAGTAATAGGCGCCTATATAAGACAAAGCCCCTAATATTGGGACAGTCCCTCTAAAATTGAGACACCTGGTCACCTCGCTCTGAGACATATGAACTGCTCCATTCATGCCAGTGGATTTTCCCATTCCCCCTCCCCAAGACTGTAGAGTTTCTGACATGCCCATTCTCAGCTCCTCACCCCTCTCTCAGCAGTGTGTTCTTGGGGCATGCTCTGAGCATGCCTGTTCTAAGCTTCCCACTCAGAGCACATGGACTTCCCTGATCCAAGCTCACATGGGGAGAGGTAGAGAGAGGGGGCCAGACTCCCTTAGAGGGACAAAGCACCCCAGATTCCAATGCATGTGAGGAGGTAGGGAGAGGGGCTTAGATGTCCCCAGAAAGCAATGCCTACTGCAGACCCTGGCTCACATGTGAGGAGGATGGAAGGCAGATAGATCCCCACGGCTGGGCAAGGCAGCTTCAGAGCCTGGCAAACAGAGGGGGGTCAGGTGCAGGGCTCAGACACCCCCAGAGAGGCAAGCCCCCCCAAATTCCACCTCACATGCAGGAGGTGGACAGAGAGGCTAAGACTCCCCTAGAGAGCTAGGGGGTCCCCGAGATTCAAGCACACACACAAAAGGGACAGACAGGGAGAATGTGGAGCTGCCCCTATTCCCCCCAGACCCTCTGCAACAAACCCTCATGTCTGATTCCCAGTATCCATTCCCCAAACCCAACCTCCTCTACCACCCATTCCCATTTATCTCCCTCCCCATAATCCCCCCTCTTCTCCGTGCAGCCCCAAACCCCTCTCACCCTATTCCCCTAACTCCTCCATCCCCTAAAATGCTCCTCTCTTACTAGCAAGCATTTGCACGCCTATTTTTTAAAACAAAAATACTTTGATGACATTACACCCTCCTCCAAAATAAAAGCCTGATAGTAACAGATTTTAGCAACATGCCAGCCAAGCTTTCCCAGGTTTTCAGCAAAGGGGGGCCATGAACTGTCACTAGCTGGGGGAGTTCAGGAACAAACACTTACTGTGCATCTCTCCAGTCTATCCAGCTGCTTTGACCATATTCTACCTGAAAATCCTTTGGGGTTTGCTTTACATACGTGCTCAGTGTAACTTGTGGAGTGCTTGACCTTTACTTAAGAGCCTAGGTGGATGGCCAAACTCTTTTGCTAATAATGTTTTGAATCTTGCTTCCACCAAAGGGCTAGTGGATGCCATGCATTCTCTGGGGGCCACCCTCAAGTGAGTGAGACCCTTGTGCCAGGATCAGACCCACGGTCTGATCTCTAGATGTGGGCAAAAAAACATTACTAGCAGGAACCTTTAGAAAAGCTGATTATTTGGTGGGAAACGGCATCTCGTGAACCCCTTGGTCAAATGACCCCAAGTTTGGATCACTACACGTACCTTGCACCCCCATAAGGTTCACCTACTTATAGTGGTGCACCTCAGGAGATGGCAGGGTAGGGTTAGTGACCCAAACTTGACATCTGTTGAGCCAGATGTTCTGGAGATATAAGCCCTAAAACAGCCATTTTTTAAAAAAAGGTTCTAGGTGGTGGGTGTTTAAAAAAAAAAAAAAAAAAAACCACCTTAGAGCTAGAACTCTAGAACTAGAGTTCATAGGTAGATACTAAGAACTGGAAGATGAATCATAGACCACTGGATGGCTGTGACCTCACCCTTCAATGAACACTGCTAAAGATAAGTTAATTACAACCCCCCACCTAAGACAAAAGGAATTTTGAACTGAGTGGCTGGAGATTGCTACCATGTGAGAGTCATAGGTGGTAATTTCATTTTGGGAGACATGCAATCAAAGCATTTGGGTGGAAAATTGGATGTGTAAACTTTCTTGGAATGAGGGTTGCCAAACCTCCAGGATTGTCCCGGAGTTTCCCAGAATTAAAGTATCAGAGGAGTAGCCGTGTTAGTCTGTATCCACAAAGCCACCAGACTCCTCGTTGTTTTTCAAGAATTAAAGATTAATCTTTAAAGATTGTGTAATGTGATGAAACCTCCAGGAATAGGTTCAACCAAAATTGGCAACCCTGCTGGGAAGGGGGATTGGGGTAAATAGGAATAGGTGGTAGGGGAAGTAAGAGGTTGGAGGTTCAGGTGATGGAGGCATGTGACCCCCCAGCTCTGCCAATGCACCCCAGCCCTGCACCGTAACCCTCTGTGCCCCCTCTGCCAATAAACTCAAGCCATCCTGCACCTCAACCTTCCTGCACCCCAATCCCCAGCTTGGTCTTGACATCCTAACCCCCTGCATCCCACAGCTGTCCTTGCACCCCAACCCCTCATGCACCCTAACTTTCCTGCAGCCCAACTTGCCTGCAGCCCCAGCCCTTCTAGTGTACCCCAACCTTCCTATACCCCAGTTCTACCACTGCACCTGACCCGTTGCACCTCCCAGCTCTGTCAGTGCACCCCAACACTACAGGAAAGCTACTGGACGCACATTAATGGGGAAATTGGAGGGTTCGTGGCTGACCAGAAACCATTACAAGCTCTGACATCGCACTGTTCTTGGAGATGGGGCACATCTATCGGAAAGGGGTCAGAGGATTTTTCTCTCAAACATGAAATTGTCAGTGTTTTGGAACACAAACCCTATCTGTGATTTCTCCTACCAGCCTGCTACAAACTCCACCCTCTAGCCATTCTGAAACACGACCAGGAACACTATGCCACTGGAACACAGCTGTCCTTCACCCCAGGCACTGCATGTGAGTCAGCTTAGAGGAGGGAGGAAGTGACAGCAATAGAAAAGTTAGTACACAGGGAGTGAAAACTTCAGGGAGAGGTGTTCCCTGCTTGCAATAGGGAGCCTCTGTATGGTAGTGGGGATGGGGGAATGCAGTGAATGGGTCAGAGGCAGGGCGGGGGAGGTGTGCTGAAGCAGGGCTGGTGAGGCACAGCTGATGAATGTGTGTGTCAGAGGGTGCAGCTGGCTCAGAATGCTAATTGCGAAACACTAGATGTACAACTGCGTATATGGCCACTACCTCCTAACACCAAAAGAGCTTTTCTTGTTTAAAAAAAAAAAAAAAAAAAAAAAACCTTGGAAATTCCATGGCAAAGAACGCCATTAAATGCAGAGTTAAGGTTGCGTGGGGGTACGTTGTACCCCTGCAGAATGCTGTGTGGAACAAAACTCAAACTACTGAAAACCAGGAGATGCACAAAGAAGGTTGTGCATCCAAGCTAACCTCTGCCCTCTTTCCGCAGTGCCCAGTTAACACAGTTTGCTCTGCCAACCCCGCAGCTGCTGACATGTACAAGCTCTTCACCTCCTTTTACAGCCCATTCATTCTCACCCACAGGATTCCATCTAACAATATTACAGGACAAGGGGAAAAAAAAAAAGCCTGCCCAACCCATGTTCCATCTGTTCCATAGAGCTGGCAGTAGCCAATGGGAATTATTTGCATATACTTCAGTTGCAATCAGGATGCCAAGTGTACCTACACTACACAGTAGTTGGGCCTGCTTGGTAAGTGTGTTGGTGATGTGAGGACGTGTGGATCACTCTGAGGTATGTGAGAGAGCAGAGCAGAGCTTAGGACAGGAGGAACTCTGTGTTTTCCACCCTCTGATGTCTGAACAAAGGGAGGAGCCAGGTATGTACCTTTAGGATCCTGTGTGCATCAGTACGGTGCAGAATTGTGTACCTTATATCATTAGCAGGACACAGGGGCTGTATTAGAAAGGGTATTTTCAGTAACGAGGTCGCATATGAGCAATCTAAGTATTTATTATCTATGCACACTCCAGGCAAAGTGAGTGTGCTCAGTGGCAGATGGAGCTGTACTGAAGAGCGGAGGAAGTAGTTAGCTCTGCTTGGTAGGTGTGTTAGCGAGATCTGTGGATGACTTGGAGATGTGTGACAGAGCTGTGACTGAGATATGAGGAGATCTGTGTGTGTGTGTGGAAAGGCAGGAGGTGCATGTGTACCTTCAGGATGAAGTATGTCTCAGTTTTATGTGGAATTGTGTAGGTTATGTCAGTAACAGGGCACGGGGCTTTAATTACAAAGGATATTGCTAGCTGTGAGGTGGAATTTCAAAGGATTCTGATGCTTTCAGGATGGCTAAGTGAAAGTGTAGGTTGATATGTTATCCTGTATGTAACAGTAGCCCTACACTTAAGCTGGGAGGTGCGAGTCCCTGCTCACATATATGTACCCACTGTGCATAGCTAGGGTGGCACGAGCAGTGGCTTGAGCTAGCCGCATGAGTGCAAACCCACCCAGATCCCCATGGCACATACTACTTGTGTTAACAGGGAGCATTGAGGAATTACTGAAAGAGGGCAGAGTTAAGGTTGCATGGGCTGCAATTCCTGATGTTCAGAAGTTTGAGTTTTGCTCAAATCAAGGTTCTCCAAGGGGACGACATGCCACCAAGCAACCTTAACTTTGGGTTAACATAATTTTTTTGCCATCGAATTTAAAGGCAATATGAGTAACTGTGTGTATTTTAAAGCAATAAGAAAAGTCATCCTCAACCTAAACTAGAGTGGAGATAGCATCCCACTATAATAGAATGTCTCTTGATCACTGTTTTATTTAATATATTTTCAGAGTAATTTCTGTAGAAAATCATCACTGACAATGTTGTCCTTAAAACGATATAACATTATACCCATTTAGTTTATATTGGAGATCTTACTCTTCCGGCCTCTTCCAAAGCTTTTTGATCTTTTGATGCATGACCAGCCGCAGAGCTCAATCTAATAGCATTTGCAGCAATAAGGAAAGGAATGCAGGCCAGGATAAGCAAAGTTAATCGCCAGTCATATACAAAAGCAATAATGATGGCGGTCAGAAGGGTAGAGGCAGTCTTAGTGAACAAGCCAAGTCGGCTTCCAGTAGCCTATTAAAAACAAAAGAGTCCAAAGTTAATTCCTGAGACACAAAATATAGATCAAATGTATGAAATCATTGTTCACTCAGGATCAAATATTCAGAGGGAGAAGAATCGTAAATGTTGTGCATTTAAAATGGACAATTGTATATGCAAAAACCCATATGGACAATTACATATGCAAATACCCCTAGCTGTGGGTGAGGTTCAGGAAGCCTGATGAAAATGTGGCCACCTGGGCTCAATTTAACAAAAAATATCAGGGTCCTCCTGTGTCACAACAAGGCACAGAAATCATGAAGAGCCAACAGCCTCTAATTTGGGGCATGTCAGTTATTGGGTGCCCAGCTTAAGGCACCTAGGGCCTGATTTTCATAGGTGCTGTACATCAGCTGGAGATAATGGAAGCTGCAGGTTCCTTTAATTAGGCACTTTGTTTTCAGCAGTGTTAGCAGCAGGAAATGAGCGTTCACACCAAAGAGCTCTTCTCTCCCTGAGGATCTGCACATCCATGTAATCATGAAATGTAAAAGTGATAATTGGCACACGGAATCTGTGTAAACTGTGACACTACTCATGGCTCAGCTGGGCAAATAGTGGATTTTCTAGCTGGGGGCCAAACTGGAAAATCGGAGTGGGGGCGGGGGGGAATTGATTTGATTAGATCTGAAACAATTAAAACATATTTTTTCTTAGAATAAAAAATAATTTCAAATTGACCAAAACATTTTGGTTGACTAAAATCTCTCCTCCCCACAATTTTTTTGTATTGATTTGGCCATTTTGCGGTTTTTTTCTCCTCTTTTTTATTTGGTCAAATTTGAAAATGAAACGCCATTTCAAAACAAAAGTAGAAATGGCAGATTTTTAAATGGTCAAAATGAAACATTTAGACTTAAAACAAATCTTCCTCCCTATTTCTTTTGACTATTAGTCAAATTTTACCAGAATTCATGAATAGATTTGGGGTCTCTAAAAATACATATTTCAGCAAAAATGTCAACTGAAAACATGTTGGCCAGCTCTACTCATGCCTGCAGATGAAATGGAAAGTTTTGTGGAAACAATCCATCTTTCAAATATCGCACTGTGGACAAACCAAGAAAACCTTGGGTGGGAAGTAGGATTCTTTCTTTGCTAGCCAGAGGCTTTCCTGCCCTCAAGAGACTTTTGTGTTCAATAAAATTATATAACCAAACCAATGGCAAGATGAATTATTGCCATAGACTCTAGGGGCTTATACATAAAGATCACTTTGAGACACAGGCACCAACTCCGTGGGGCTGGTGTACCCAGGGAAAAAAATTGGTGGGTGCTCAGCACCCACCGGCAGCTCCCCGCCCTGCCCCCCTGCTCCAGCTTAGCTCCGCCTCCTCCACGAGCACGCCGCCGTGTCCTGCTTCTTCCCCCTCCCAGCGCTTCCACCATGAAACAGCTGATTCGCGGGGTAGGGAGGGATGGGGGAGGAGGGGGAACGCGGCATGCTGGGGGGAAGAGGCAGGGCCAGGGAGGGGATTTGGGGTAGGAATCCAATAGGGACAGGGAGGGGGCGGAGTTAGGGCGGAGACTTTGGGGTGGGGTGGGGTTGGAATGGGGGCAGTGCCATAGGCAGGGAAAGGGTGGCGTCAGGGCGGGAAAAGGGGCAGCGGGGCGTGGGCACCCACCGGCGCCCGAGAAAGTTGGCGCCTATGCTTTGAGACTTCAGCTAGCACAGCATATTGGCTGCCCACTTACTTAGCAGTAGCCGTGTTGGTTCCAGGCTATTAGAGAGACCAGGTAGGTGAGGTAATATCTTGTATTGGACCAACTTCTCTTGGTGAAGAAGGCCTAAAGAAGAGCTCGAAAGCTTGCCTCTCTCACCAATTGAAGTTTGTCCAATACAAGATATTACCTCACCCACCTTGTCTCTCAATCACTGATATTTCTTTGTTTTCCAGAGGAGGGGTTCTCACCCTTTTTCTTTCTGAGACCCCCCCAACATGCTATAAAAACGTCATGGCCCATCTATGCCACAATAACTGGTTTTCTGCATATAAAAGCCAGGGCCAGGGTAGCAAGCAGGGCAATTACCTGGGGCCCCACATCACAGGGCCCCCCGCGAAGCTACATTGTTCAGGCTTTGGCTTCAACCCCGTGTTGTGGGGCTCAGGGCCCTGGGCTTCAGCCCCATGAGGTGGGGTTTTAGCTTTCTGCCCTTGGCCCCAGCGAGTCTAATGCTGGCCCTGCTTGGCGGACCCCCTGAAACCTGCTCGCAGCCAGTTGAGAACCACTGCTCCGGAGAATGTAATGTTCTGATGTTCATTTTGATGTATTAAGATTTTTTATAGTTTGGATCCCATGCACCACCTTCTTCCTGTTTTACCTTGACAGCTAGGATGATGGACCTTATCCTCAAGAATTAAGTTGCAGTTTTTAAAGATTAAAGTAATTGTACGTTCAGTCAAATACTTGATTGATTCCCACTCTGTGCTGGCCAGTAAAGAGGAGATGGGAGGGAGTATGAAATCTAGTGAGTCTGAGGATCTAGTGAGTCTAGTGAATCCGGGAGTTGAGGAAGGATTTTTTTCTTCTTTTTAAAGACAAGTGAAGTAGAAATTTAATTTTATTTTAAACTATTGAATAAATCAGGAAACTTATTACTCTTTGCTCATGAGTGAATTTATTTTAAAAAGTATGGCTGATTTTTTTCTTCAGAATTTTTTTGATGGGGTTGTGTGTTGGGGAGGAAAGGGGAGATTGGCAAATTCTGCAGAATTTGCCATTTACATGCAGGATTTTCAGTGGCTCCTATCCTACACCACTCCCCAAAGTCACACAGTCCCTCGTGCTTCTGCCATCACTGATACTCTGTATTAATGACAACTCACTTCACTCCATAAAGCCCACATAAACAGGCTTCCTGTGTGAAATGCAGTGGACAGAGCTGGGAAGAAGAAATCTACCCATGTCAACATGAGGCCAGCGCATTGGCTGCAATGCCATTCTAAGAACATAAGAACGACCGTACCAGGTCAGACCAAAGGTCCATCTAGCCCAGTATCCTGTCTACCGACAGTGGCCAATACCAGGTGCCCCAGAGGGAGTGGACCAACAGGCAATTATCAAGTGATCTCTCTCCTGCCATCTATCTCCATCCTCTGACAAACAGAGGCTAGGGACACCATTCCTTACCCATCCTGGCTAATAGCCATTAATGGACTTAACCACCATGAATTTATACAGTTCTCTTTTAAAGGCTGTTATAGTCCTAGCCTTCACAACCTCCTCAGGTAAGGAGTTCCACAAGTTGACTGTGCGCTGCATGAAGAAGAACTTCCTTGTATTTGTTTTAAACCTGCTGCCTATTAATTTCATTTGGTGACCCCTAGTTCTTGTATTATGGGAATAAGTAAATAACTTTTCCTTATCCACTTTCTCCACATCACTCAAGGTTTTATATACCTCTATCATATCCCCCCTTAGTCTCCTCTTTTCCAAGATGAAGAGTCCTAGCCTCTTTAATCTCTCCTCATATGGGACCCGTTCCAAACCCCTAATAATTTTAGTTGCCCTTTTCTGAACCTTTTGTAGTGCCAGTATATCTTTTTTTAGATGAGGAGACCACATCTGTACGCAGTATTCGAGATGTGGGCGTACCATCGATTTATATAACGGCAATAATATATTCTCAGTCTTATTCTCTATCCCCTTTTTAATGATCCCTAACACTACAGCCCCCCGAAGTGGGGCTTTAGGGCCACTTGATACACTGAAGGCTTTGCTCCATCATGCAGTTTAAGTGGTGCAGAAGTGCTTACACTGGCCCTTGGACATGGCTTACTTTTAAAGTTACTAAGTTGTTTACTTAGTCGCTTACAGCAAGGAAATGGAAAGTGTACGAACATCTGCCGAAGGTTTGATAATAGTCATAATTTGGGACTAGTGAAACTGTTTCCGAGACGTTGATAGTGTGGTTTTTAAATGTGTCAGCCAGTCGCTAGAGTAGATTCACCAACTCGTTTTCCAAAATAACTTCATCGTCCTTTGCCAACACTGCAAATTCTATTTGTAAGCAAAATGTTAAAAAAAAAAAAAAAAAACATACCCCTTTGACTTGTGAAGCATCTGTAGCTAGTCTGGTTAACAAAACCCCTATGGCATTTTTAGGATCGTCGTACCACCCAATCTCCTGCAAGGGAATACATGGTTCAGTTATTTTTGCTTTTGCAAATGAAATGTTCTTATTGTAACTCAGACTTGTCAGGGTCATTAGTACAATGTATGGACATTTAAAGCTTGACTAGCATGTGTGTGTGGGGAAGAGAGAGAGCCAACATAAGCACTAAGATACTCACTCTTCTTTTGTGATGAATAACATTAGTCAGATAAACTGAAAATGATCTTAAAATAAACTATTCTTACCCTCAGAACATTAAACTGTTAACAATCCAGGTGCTAACAACTGCAAAGATTTTAGAATTTAGAGTCAAGTATGTGTCATGCACCATAATGACAGGTTTCAGAGTGGTATCAGCAAGAAGAACAAGGAGTACTTGTGGCACAAGAACTCCTCGTTCTTTTTGCACCATAATGAGAGTGCCTTCCACACCCATACCAACATCTGATAGGCACAGTGCTCCTCTCCTACACCTTTTATATTACACTGACTTCTGTAGAGCTATTCCTGATCGATATAGGTGCATATGGGAGGAGAATCAGCTTTATTATCCTTAAAGGTAGTGGAAAAGAAGGAGAGGTTTTGGTTTTTTGTAATTTTCCCTCTCCTACCCTATCCCCTTAGAATGCTCCTGTGCATATGCAGAACCCTGTGATACCAAGCGCTACCAATGGGTGTGCAGGGTGCCTAATCGTTCACCCACAGAGAATCCTCTGCAAGGAAGAAACAGAGGTGTGTCCTTTCCCAGCGATGCATCAGCAGGGAGTATACAAGGGCAGTCATATTGCAATAGTATTATTGTAAATCAGTCCTGATCCAGCTGGTCATCTTGACTAGAGAAACCGCTCTAGTGAGCAAAGACAATGCTTTGAGAACCTATACCTGTTATGATATGGTCCGTTTGCTATGGAGTTTGATGCAAACAGACCTAAACCTATTTATCTAAACATTTATATCATGACCATCAGGATCATATAGAGATTTAATTTCTGTTTTGTTAATCTTTGCAAATATACCAATGCACTCAGAAACATGCATGTTTTATACACTCTTCAATATGGTCGATATTGAAAGAGATGGCATCAAAATTAGACAGCTCTCCTAGCAGCACTGAGTTAATCTGCACATGCTTTTGCTTTATTTTGTTTCGCACGTGTGCTCAGAGACTTGGCGCTTGTGCATTGGTAAAGTTTCACTAAAAGGATGGGTTCTCTCCAAGCCGTATTGGAGGGAGGCTCTACACAGGCTGCAGGGAACCAGGAATTTTCATGCTGTTATACACACATCAGCCCACAAAAGCCATCTGGCTCACATGGCAGGAGTGCTGCATATTTGCTGTCTATCGCTATGACCCAGAAACGTGACCCATACCTGCTGAAGCAATGCTTTGAATGACAAAGATCGCAATCTCTTGGTCAGAACTTCCCCAGACTTTCCAAACATGAATCCCTAAGAAGGGAGAATGGGAAATAAAACAGTTGAATTGTATGTGCTGGGCTGTACAGTCATATTTAGAACAACCCGCTGTAAATGTGATGATATTTCAACCATTCAGCCACACAGTTTACAGAACCTACACAGTTTTTTGGGATATGGTTTCAGACGTTAGTTTAAAGCTGGTGAAAGGTACCACACACATTCCTGGAAACTGAAGTTTCCTCATACTGCCCCACCCACATGCTTCCGCAGCCAGCTGCAGAGGTCAGCAGTGGAGTCACCTTCCCTGCTTACTCATTCCTTAGCCTTACTACTCACTCTGCTATGTAACAATGCCAACTTTGCCAGTGTTTTTTGTAACGTACACAACAATGTAGTGGAACTGGGCTGTGCCCAAACGCATTCCCCCTAGGACACAAAACGGTCAGCAGCACCTTTCAGACATTGCTGCCCTGGGCTGCTTTGTAACTGGCAATCGGGAAGGGTAAGGCTCTGTATTCCATACCAGCCACTTGAGTCATTCAGTGGCTTGGCTCTGGAACACTTTATAAGAAACATAGTGAATACAAAGTTGCATTATGTCCCCAACATAGCCTCTCAACCAGATCTGAAAATCTTGACCATAATGTATGTGACCAGATACTCAGTTTTGACTTTCAATGTAGTGACGTTTACCTGGATTATGTGTGTTACTAAGCTGATCACTGCCAGTACAAGAAACATTAGAGAAAGCAATGTGGTGGTTTTGCTCCTTTTTTCAGGATCTGTTTCTTGAAAAGCCTATGTAAGAAAAGCACAAAGTGACCACCATTTACAATAGCTCAGGAAACACTGTAGAAACTATTGAACTTCACCTTCTCTCAGGTCTTCCCCAGCACCTGAATTCTGTACCTCTCAGCTTTCTGCTGCTGGCCAGGAGGTCACTCCACTTCTCCCAGCTGACCTGCCTCTCATCAGCTGCTCCTTCTCCAACCCTCCACCAGACCCTCTCCTCATTTGCCTGGGAGCTGCAGTGCCACTAAACCCTGCCTCCAGGCTGCCACTTCACCAGCTCTTCTCTGCCTTCCACTGAATGCTGTCACTCCATCAGACCATCCACCTCCCCTACAGCTGACTACAATACCCCTCTTCTCTTGCTTGAAGATAAAAGATTCCCTAAACATCTTTCTCCAGCCATTTTCCCTGGCTGCTGCTCCAACTCCCAGCAGCTTCCAACTATCATATACTGGAATTCAAAGGAAGACTCCATTTCTTTCCTGCAATGATTCAGGAATCAAGGGGTTAATTATTCAGACAGTCCCATGGATGTCCCTGGTACTTACAAACATGTTGGAATGCAAGGTACCTTGAAGGAGCTTATTGTCCGAAGAGAATGGGTACAATGCAAAGAGCAGGGTCAGGTACAAGGCAGGGAGTCTGCACAACAGTGGAGAGTGGTAAATGAAAACTGTGAGTTTGATAAGGGAACGTGATTTGCTTCACTGGAAAGGTGAAGTCATTCCAAATATGGGGCTGAAAAATAGGCAAGAAGTCTCAAGTGGGGAGAGGAGATCAAGGGCTTGATCAAGTTCCTACTAAAGTCAATGGAAAGACTCGTAGAGTTCAGTGACAGTGGGAGTAGAAGGAGGCTCTAAGGCATCACTAGAGAGGACTAGCTGGAGGGTCGAGCAGGATTTAAAGTTCTGCATTTGTGCCTGGTTCGTTAGTTTACCATACAGTTCTGAACTTACCCCAACGATTTTTCCATATAGAACAGAAAATGCAGGGTGGATGCCACCAGAGAAGGCAGCAGCAATCACACCAAAGAATATATGCAGCCACTCAGGTTTGTTCAGAGCCAGAATCCTGGAATAAGGCACAGCAGGAAGATTTTCCTCCTACATAAGAGATAAAATTCAGCTGTTCACTGAAAGTTGTGGAACATGACAATTTCCTCAGCTAGGGGGTAAATCAGTAAACTGTCCTAGCAACTGTTCACAGATAATTCGCCCCAGCCTCCAATGTACACACTGAATGAGCAAACATATTGAAGACTTGCCACGCTGTAATTTAAGGTCTTAAAACTGCAATTGCAAGTCCAAAAAATCTGCAGGCATCAATTTAACAAAAGGCTAACTGGGGGGTGGGTGGGATGGGGTCTTTATAGTTCAGTGAAATGTCAAATAGGGTCAGTGACCATGGATTACAACTTTAACACATGAATCATTATAACGACCTAAAAGTCGCACTGTTCTGAGCACAAAAAGATCAGTCTAGTTCAGCCTCTGCTAAATGCTAGTGGGTTGGCAGTAATACAATTGGGTCGACTTATGTCAGTTAGTCTGTTTTGTCTTTTACAAAATACAGACTATGACTCATTACCAGATGCATGGAAAAGGCATATGAAACAGTGATTTAGGCTTCATCTCCCTTGAAAAATACATGGCAGCTCAGTTCAGCTTCACTGAACTATTCAAAATGTCCATACATTTGTTGAGGAAGTTGTGGAAAATGAAATGAAAACACAGGAACTGGTACAAATAATTAGATGAGGTTTTGAGCCGGTTACAATGGCCTCGCCTGGTTATCTTTGCCTGTGTTTCAGATACTGGAAAAGCCTGCCCACACTTCAACCATACAAGCCTGCTGAACTTTGTGACATCAATAATTTCATGTCTTCCCATCTGATTTCTTCACTTTACTGCAAACAGTATGAATTCTGAAGCCATCTGTTTCCTCTGACAAGGCCCAAACGCAACGGTTATGAATAGATAAAAAGTGTATTCTGGACTTCTGGGTGATGGTGCATTCTTACAATGTATCCAGTTGCTGCTTATTGTTTGCATCGTGTTCTACCAGTAGACTGTACTACAATAAAAAAAGAGCTCCTAGAACAGGATTTCTTCACTGATGGGTTGCAACCCAAAATTGGGTCATCTGAATGTGTTTAAGGATCACAAGGATGGCTGGGCTCAGCTCCCTCCTCCAGGCCAAACCTGAGCAGTGCTGCAACCTCTGAGGTTGCAACACCTGGAGTAGGGAGCCAAGTCCAGCTAGCCCTGCGGGACAAGAGCTAGAGTCTGTCTCAAGAGGTCAGACTGATTTGTTTACACCTGTGTTTTCCCTGAAGATTCCCAATTCACGTATTCACCCAGGTCAATGATGCATATAACAGGATCATACCAAAGGTGACATGACTTAAGACCTATTTAAAAAAGATAATAGAATGACCTTTGGTCCTATTCTCACAAGCTATCACTAAACTTTAGGATTAAACTGAATTTTAATACTAACCTCTTTCTCCTTTGTTTTCTTCTTTTCAGATGACTTTTTCTTAGAAGAGGTCTTTCTGGTTTTATGCCTTCTGGATCTCTTAGGAATGCTTCCCATCTCAATGATTCCTGGTTCTTCAAAACCACCAAGATCAGTGAGGTTCTCCATCCTGAGATCATCTAGATCCTCTTCCTCATAGTCTTCATCTTCTGTCTCTTCATCACTTTCTGACATCTCATTTTGAGTGTTTCCACCATGACCCTAGTGACAAGCAAGGAATAGTGATACACAGTCACAAGACAGTTTGCAGCAAGGGGAAGGAACAGTATACTTGGTATGGAAACAAACAAAAATAACAACACTTTGGTTACGTGGTCACTTTCACATAGTAATTGGTATAGGCCAAGTTTTCTGCCAGTATAAATTGGTGCAGTTGCAACTTACACCAGCAGAGAATTTGGCTCTGTATGTCCCTCCACCCCCCGCTATCTATATAGTTCTGTGATGATGTCATGCACCTCTTTTGCTCAGTTATGTTTTTGATTCATTACATTGGGTAAATGTGAAGCACTGCTACCGGTGAAAAACAACCACTTCCAAATCATAAACAAGATTGACTGATCAACTTTCACTCAGCTAGAAAACATGCAGAAACTGCAAAGCAAAAATGGCCCAGCTGTTTGAGTGCAGAACCTGCATGTGTCAGCAACAGTATCAGTGCGATCATAGGCGCCGACACTGTGGGTGCTCAGTGGCTCAAGCAGTCACCCAAAAAAATTAAATTAAAAAAAATAGGGGGTGTTCAGCACTCGGAGGGCTGGATAATCTTTTGTGGGCCCCAGCACCTGGACTGTGGCCCCACCCCAATGCCCCACCCACCACTCCGCCCCAAGACCCCTCCCCCGATTGGCCTCTTCCTCCCCAATGCCCCACCCGCACTCGACCCAGAGGCCCCACTCTTGCTCAGCCTCTTCCCCCTGAGGCCCGCCTGTGCTCTGCCCAGAGGTCCCACCCCTGCTCAGCCTCCCTCTCCTGCCCCCGAGGCCCTGCCCACAGGTCACACGGGAGGGGGAGGGGGACGGAGGAGCACCCACCAGCAAATACAAAAATCAGCACCTGTGAGTGAGTTATACAGATAATTTTCTGGAGTAGAGAGGTGGTCAGTAAATCTGAAGCATTCAGTCAGGAGTGCTCTATCACAACTTATTACCTGCTGCATCACAAGAGAATAGTAGACACCCTTCTGTGTCATGAGTTCATTGTGTGTTCCCTGTTCAACAACAACACCGTTGTGAAATCCAGCAATAATATCAGCTGTCCGGATTGTGGAGAGCCGGTGAGCTATCACAATGGTGGTACGTCCAGCCCTAGCCTTACAGGGGGAAAAAACCGAGAGATTTACTTTAAAATGTGATGAAAAAAAACCCAGAAAAATCCCTACCTAACAGCACAGCGATAGTGTGGAAAATACAAGTGTAAAAGCCCTGCTGACCCTTTATAGCTGGTCATTATTTCCATGCATACTGTCTGATTTAACAGCCAAAGGACACTTCTGATTACAAAATCCACTTTTATAATAATGACAGGGAAAAGTAGATGAATTTTATAGGCTGTGCAGGTACCAATGCCTATAGCTAAGGTTGCCTGACACTTCCAGTTGTAAGACCTGTTATCAGATGCTTATAACTTTGCCAAGATTTAATTCTTTGGGCTGAAACTTTCCATGCTGGTATCTGCCTCAGGCTGTTTTTTTGTTTGTTTGTTCTTTGTTTTTAATTTCAGCAAAAATGGTTCAATGATTTCTCAGAATGAGGTTAGAAAAAAATAATGTTGTTTTGCCCATATTAAAATATTCTTATAACTGTTTAAATGAGAAGCTTTATCACCTAAATGCTTGAAACCAGGGACTTGAAATTTGGAGGAGATGGGCATGTCTGACTGGTATCAGGGATGTGCCTTTTACCATTCCCATGAAAATCTGCCCAAATTTGGCCGAGTTATGAGGCTCTGAAAATTTCAATTTGCATGTGCTCAGTAGAGACTTATTAGAGTTCAGCAGCTAAATTTCCCAAAGAAACAGCCTGAGCTCGCTGCATTGTATGACAGGAGTGCACATGCACCATCCCCATAGAGTGACTAAGCATGTTCCAGCCCAGGATTGTGGGGGCTGAGCAGGACTTTGCCTGCAATTTCTCCTCCCCATAGTCAGGGGGAGTTGTGCCCCCAGGCACAGGAAACAAGAGTAGGGAGAGCAGAAAGAACAGTGATTATGGAAGGAATCAAATGCTCTTGTCTGCAGGAAACCCGCCTTATTTGTTGCAGAAGGTGTGTAATGAATGAGGCAGGGGATTGCAGGAAAAGAAAGGATGGTCTCATTATTGTTATAGCAGCTGAATACTGCCCTAGAGAATTGGATTCTAGCCCTGTCTGTGTGCTGAGCATTCACGGCTGCAACTGAAGTCAATGGGAGATGTGCTTTTAACATATATAGTGCTGTATAATGCAAAATTCTCTGAAATACTGAGTCCTGGGCATCGCAGATGATGCACCCAAAAGTAGTATGCACTATCAACATTAACATCTCTGTGTCTCAGGCCTGGTCTACGCTATGAGTTTAGTTCGAATTTAGCAGCGTTAAATCAAATTAACCCTGCACCCAGCCACACAACGAAGCCATTTACTTCAAAATAAAGGGTTCTTAAAATTGATTTCTGTACTCCTCCCCGACCAGGGGAGTAGCGCCGAAATCGACATTGCCATTTCGAATTAGGGTTAGTGTGGCTGCAATTTGATGGTATTGGCCTCCGGGAGCTATCCCACAGTGCACCATTGTGACCGTTCTGGACAGCAATCTGAACTCGGATGCACTGGCCAGGTAGACAGGAAAAGCCTTGCGAACTTTTTAATTTCATTTCCTGTTTGCCCAGCGTGGAGAGCACAGATGACCACACAGAGCTCATCAGCACAGGTAACCATGCAGTCCGAGAATCGAAAAAGAGCACCAGCATGGACCGTACGGGAGGTACTGGATCTGATTGCTATATGGGGAGAGGATTCAGTGCTAGCAGAACTACGTTCCAAAAGACGAAATGCCAAAACATTTGAAAAGATCTCCAAGGGCATGATGGAGAGAGGCCGCAATAGGGACTCATATCAGTGCTGCGTGAAAGTTAAGGAGCTCAGACAAGCCTATCAAAAAACAAAGGAGGCAAACATACGGTCGCTCCGGGTCAGAGCCACAGACATGCCGCTTCTACGCTGAGCTGCATGCAATTCTGGGGGGGCCGCCACCACTACCCCACCCCTGACCGTGGATTCCGAGGAGGGGTTACTCTCATCCATGCCTGAGGATTTTGCGGACGGGGAAGAGGAGGAGGACGAGCTTGCGGAGAGCACACAGCACACCATTATCCCCAACAGCCAGGATCTTTTTCTCAGCCTGACTGAAGTACCCTCCCAACCCTCCCAAGGTATTATCCCAGACCCTGAAGCCATGGAAGGGACCTGTGGTAAGTGTACCTTTGTAAATATAAAACATGGTTTAAAAGCAAGCTTTTTTTAATGATTAATTTGTCCTGAGGACTTGGGATGCATTCGCGGCCAGTACAGCTACTGGAAAAGTCTGTTAGTGTGTCTGGGGATGGAGCGGAAATCCTCCAGGGACATCTCCATGAAGATCTCCTGGAGGTACTCCAAAAGCCTTTCCAGAAGGTTTCTGGGCAGCGCAGCCTTATTCCGTCCTCCATGATAGGACATTTGACCACGCCATGCTAGTAATCTGGTATCATTGCATGACAAAGCCTGGCAGCGTATGGTCCCGGTGTTTGCTGGCATTCAAGCAACATCCTTTCTTTATCTCGCTGTGTTATCCTCAGGAGAGTGATATCGTTCATGGTAACCTAGTTGAAATACGGGAATTTAAATAAGTGGACAGAGGTGGCTGTTCCTACTGGGCTGTTTGCCTGTGGCTGAAAAGAAATCCTTCCCTGCAGTTAGCCAAGCGAGGGCGGGAGGGGGGGATCATTGGCACGGAGCTTTTCGCGTTTGGCTAGCAGGGATCTTCCCTGATACCAGCCACGTGGTGGGGGGAGGGGGTAAAGCGATTATCCCAGAGAATTGGATGGGGGGGGGGTTAGTTTGGTTTCTGCAGGGATCTTCCCTGATACCGGCCACACGGTGGGGGGAGGGGTAAAGAGATCATCCCAGAGACTTGGGGGGGGGGGGGTTAGTTTGGTTTCTGCTGCTGCACGTTAACAGAAAAACCGCAGCACTCAATGGGCTTTGCTTGGTATGTGGGAAAGGAGGGCGCTGCTTTTAGGAAGGCTGCAGAAGCCGAAAGACAATGGCTTACCATGGCCGCATGCAAGCCGAATTCTGTTCCCCGGACCTGCGTCTGTGAGCTCTAACACCAGAGCCGCAGGCACTCAATATTAAGATGCAAAATGCGACCTTGTACCGAAATCACATGTGCTATGTAATGTGAATAGTGTTGTTCACCGTGAAAGAGTACAAGCATTGTTCTAGAAAATGTATCTTTTTAAATACTTCTCTACCTTTGCCTGCCCGCCCCCCCCCCGCTGCAGCTGCGAATTTTTCAAGCCTCCCTCCTCCGTCCCAAAGGCTATCTCAGATGAGGCGGCGAAAAAAAGGACGTGAGACGAAATGTTCTCTGAAATCATGGAATGGACCCGCAATGAAAGAGCTCATCTGAATGAGTGGAAGGACACGGTATCAAAGTACAGGAAAGATGGCAGTGAACATGAGGCCATGAGGGACGCTTGAGATGAGAGGTGGCAGGGTGCAACGCTGGGGCTGCTGCGTGATCAAACGGACATGCTCCGGTGTCTGGTGGAGTTTCAGGAATGGGAGCAGGATCACAGAGTGCCGCTGCAGCCCCTCTATAACCTCAATCCCCCCTCACCATGTTCCATAGCATCCTCACCCAGATGTGTAAGAACACGGGGGGAGGGGAGGGAGGCTCTGTGCACCATCCCACTCCACCCTAGTGGACAGCCCAAGCAAAAGGCTGTCATTATTTTGAACTTTTTTAGTGGCCTTTTCCTTCCCTCCTATTCTCCTCCCAAACCCCACCCGGGCTACCTTGTCAGTTATCTCCCTATGTTTATAATCAATTAATAAAGAATACATGATTTTTAAACGATAGTGACTTTATTTCCTTTGAAAGCAAGCTGTGATCAAAGGGGGGAGGGTGGTTTCCTTACAGGGAATGAGTCAATCAAGGGGGTGGGTTTTCAACATACAGAACTTTCACACCGTAGCCTGGCCAGTCATGAAACTTGTTTTCAAAGCTCCTCTGATGCGCAGCGCTTCCTGGTGTGCTCTTCTAATTGCCCTGGTGTCTGGCTGCGCGTAATCAGCGGCCAGGCGATTTGCCTCAGCCTCCCACACTGCCATAAAGGTCTCCCCCTTACTCTTACAGAGATTGTGGAGCACACAGCAAGCAGCAATAACAATGGGAATATTGGTTTTGCTGAGGTCTAAGCGAGTCATTAAGTGCGCCAGCGACCCTTTAAACATTCAAATGCACATTCTACCACCATTCTGCACTTGCTCAGCCTGTAGTTGAACAGCTCCTGACTACTGTCCAGCCTGCCTGTGTATGGCTTCATGAGCCATGGCATTAAGGGGTAGGTTGGGTCCCCAAGGATAACTATAGGCATTTCAACATCCCCAACGGTTATTTTCTGGTCTGGGAAGTAAATCCCTCGATGCAGCCCTTTAAACAGAGTAGTGTTCCTGAAGACGCGAGCGTCATGAACCCTTCCCGGCCATCCCACGTTGATGTTGGTGAAATGTCCCTTGTGATCCACCAGTGCGTGCAGCACCATTGAAAAGTACCCTTTGAGGTTTATGTACTGGCTACCCTGGTGCTCCAGTGCCAAGATAGGGATATGGGTTCCATCTATCGCCCAACCACAGTTAGGGAATCCCATTGCAGCAAAGCCATCCACTATGACCTGCACATTTCCCAGAGTCACTACCTTTGGTAGCAGCAGCTCAGTGATTGCTTTGGCTACTTGCATCACAGCAACCCCCACAGTAGATTTGCCCTCTCCAAATTGATTCCCGACTGACCGGCAGCTGTCTGGCGTTGCAAGCTTCCACAGGGCTATTGCCACTCCCTTCTCAACTGTGAGGGCTGCTCTCATCTTGGTATTCTGGTGCTTCAGGGCAGGGGAAAGCAAGTCAAAGTTCCATGAAAGTGCCCTCACGCATGCGAAAGTTTCGCAGCCACTGGGAATCGTCCCACACCTGCAATACTATGCGGTCTCACCAGTCTGTGCTTGTTTCCTGGGCCCAGAATCAGCCTTCCACGGCTATAACCTGCCCCATTAACAGCATGATCTCCAAAGCGCCGGGGTCTGCGGTTTGATAGAATTCTGTGTCCATGTCCTCATCACTCTCGTCGCCGCACTGCCATAGCCGACTCCTGCTCGCCTGGCTTTGCAGGTTCTGGTTCAGCATAAACTGCACGATAACGCGCGAGGTGTTTACAATGTTCATGACTGCTGTCTTGAGCTGAGCGGGCTCCATGCTTGCCGTGGTATGGTGTCTGCACTGTTCACCCAAGAAAAAAGGCGCGAAATGGTTGTCTGCCATTGCTTTCCTGGAGAGAGGGGGAGGATGTATCCAGAACCACCCGCAGCAATGTTTTTGGCCCCATCAGGCATTGGGATCTCAACCCAGAATTCCAATGGGCGGAGGAGTCTGTGGGAACTATGGGATAGCTACCCACGGTGTAACGCTCCAGAAGTCGACGCTAGCCTCGGTATATGGACGCACACCGCTGAATTAATGTGCTTAGTGTGGCCGCATGCACTCGACTTTATACAATCTGTTGCCAAAAATCAAATTCTGTAAATTTGGATTAATCCCGTAGGGTAGACATACCCTCAGTTCTCCTTCTGTAATATGGGAGTAAAACTACCACCTTACCTGTCTGTTGGGGGTGTTGTGAAGATAAATTCATTAGTGTTTATGAAGCACTCCGATACTACAGTGATGAGAGGTATAGAAAAGCCCATGAGGAAGTTAATAATTTTGTTTTCAGAGCAGGGTTTGAATGGCATGGGGGCATACATTGAATGCTGAGGATAAAAAGAAATATTGACTAGCACTGAATGTTGACTAGCACCATTCTGTGCACTGAGTGAAGCAGGGGCCCTCTGGAAAAATTAGTATGTGATCATGTAACTGAAGACTATCCCCTAATGCAGACACACAAGGGGACCAAATTAATGTTGACCAAGCAACTTTAATTCTGTCATTCCCTAAATTTTGAGTGCTTGACTTTGGAACCTTAATGTTCTTTTCATGTAGTGTGTGTGTGTAATTCAGTATAAATAATGATATTATCTATGCAGAATATAAGGGCTCAGCACCCAAATACTACCCTCAATTACGCCGTGCACTGCCGCTGATATTAGAGTTGCCAACTCTGACTGAAGCTATTCCAGGAGATTTTTTTCCCCAACACGACAATGTCATTTTATTAAAATATCCTATTAAAATCTCCTGGATTGCTTTCAATGGTCACTGGGAGATCGATGCCAATTCTGGGAGACTCCAAGCCAATCCGGGAGGGTTGGCAACCCTAACTGATATCACTGTGCTTAGATGGGTATAAGTGAAGGCAGAATTTAGGCCCACAGACTTAAAATTTATTGCAGATAAATGCTGTGGGCCACATAGTGCCCTTGAGCCATGCATAGAACTTATGCTATTCTGTGTTTACTATTACTGAGTACTAATGGGAGGCCGGCTTTTTTATAGAGCTTATTTTTAGGATACACCACTGGTTATATACAAATACACGTCAGAAACTTAAAGCAGTGCTGCAGCCCAGTCTTGTAGGCCTCACACAGGCGAAGCTCCAGATTCTGTCGCTGACTCACCGTGTGTCCACGTAACCTGTCCGTGCCTCAGTTTCCTCATTTGCAAAATGGAGAAAATAATTCCTAAGTCCCAGCAGTGTTATGAAGATTATTAAAACATCTGTTTATAGTGATTGGAGAAGATAAAGTGCTGGATAAGCACAATGTATTTTTATTATTGCCCTGTAGAAATCCATACAATTCTGGCACCTTGAGTTGATAATGTAGGAGTTAAATTCCTGATGCCACATTCACAGTTTACGACCAGGCAACCAATTGTGATGTGAGGCAAGATGTGGTGGAGGTCAGCATTAAAGAAGACTACTTCTGTCTACATGCAAATATCCTGGCAATCAGGAATGACGCTAACAGAAATAGTGCCTATGATTGCTTTAGGGTTACCACCTGTCTGGGTTTTATCCGGACAGTCTGGTTTTTGCTTTTGTCCAGGTGCCATTTAGGGTTTCCAGGTGCCCAGTTTTTGGTGACCTGGCAACCCTATGGCACCTGAACCAAAAGCTCAGTTACCGCAGGGCGGGGAGAAGTGCCGGGTCATTAACGTGCACCAGCCTCTGCTCAGCCAGGCCGCCTCCTACCTACAAGCAAGTTCCTTGAGACGGTCCAGCGAGCAATGGGGATGTGTGGGGAGAGGAGCAAGTGCTGGAGGCGGGACCTCAGAGGAACAGGTGGAAGGGGGGAGGGGTCTCAGGGGTGGCAACCCGAGATTGCTTAATGGAGTTTTGATTAAATATTACAGGGTCATATCATGACACCAAAATTTGAGCATGCATCCCTATTGATTTCAATGCCCTCCTTGAAACCAGTGGAGAGCTGTGCTTAAAAACGGATGGCATGCTATAGCCTTTAATGTCAAGCTTGCCATATGGTTGTTGTGCTTCTTAATATTGATTGATTGATAACTCTAGCAATAGGATTCCTACCTTATCAAGAGCTGCTTGCACAATAGATTCACTCTGAGTGTCCAGAGCAGACGTGGCTTCATCCAGCAGCAGAATCCTGGGATTCCTTGCTAGGGCACGGGCAATAGCAATTCGCTGTTTCTGCCCTCCGCTCAGCTGAGCTCCCCTTTCCCCCACCATGGTGTTAAATTTCTGAGAAAACAAGAGGAGCATAGAGATTGCAGAAGGGGTCAGTTGAAATCCTTTTACACCCCCACTCCCATCTTATTGTTACTATTACAAACAGAAATTCCCTCTTTTAAAAGTTTTATGATGGATGCTCCAATAAACGCTTTAAGAATAATTACTTCTAAAAGAACTGTTTTGGCCAATTACATTCAGTGTTTTTTTCCCCTTGAGGCAGAGGACAGTTTAAAATTCCTAATGATCGGTTAACATTTTTGTCTCTGTCTCACCTTCTAATTGGCCAGGAATTAGTATGTGGTGTGATGGTTTTCTATTAGCTTAAAGAATGTACTCTACAATTAGATTTTTCAACTATTATAAAATAGAAGCAATTGAAGTGAAAAAACAGACAAACTAGAACTGGCTGAAGGAATCCAGCCATTTGATTGGCTAACAATACTAACCAGTGACTACTCAGGACCACATCAAAGCAATTTTTTTTGCCAATCTCAACCCAGTTTAAAAAACAAATAGAAAAAGATGGGAGTATTGGAAGTGGGAAAAGATAGATAATACCTAGCAGAAGAAAACAGAATAAAAACAATCTGGTAAATTGAAAAATCTCTCATTGTCCATAGAAATACCTTATCCACCCTATTAAAAAATGTTGCCACATGACATACAGTTAGCATTGTAAATTAAGAACATTGTGGGCCAAATTGTTAATTGGAATAAATGACAAAACATCAATGAAAAGCTAGTGAAGCACCACCTATTTGCACCAGCAGAGAATTTGGGCCACAAAAATTCAGAAGAACCGAGAGAGAGAGAAACCGAAGAATTCGTCATAATTATAAGGTGATCAAAAGTACATCAACTCACATCAGGCAGTCTGGATATAAAATCAAAAGCATTGGCTTCTTTAGCTGCTTTCTCAATTTCAGAATCAGTAATACCCTCTCTTCCACAGCGAATGTTCTCAGCTATTGTTGCAGCAAACAAAATAGGCTCCTGGCTTACAAGGCCAATATGTTCTCTTAGCCACTTTATATTAAGTGTCCGAATATCTCGTCCATCTAAGGTAATCTGAGTGGAACGGCATAAATGAAGAGTTAGAGGAAATGTATTATGTTTAAATAATTCGTTGTTATAATAGTATAAATAATGATATAATAATTGACTTAAGTATTTGTTTAGCAAATAATTATTCTCACATGGAATAAAGCAATAAAATTTAAAAACAATGACCAGGAAGAATTAAAACTGTATCTTCACAATCACCTCAGACTAGAGGAATGGAAGGAGCAGGATAAACAAAAAGAATATCCCCAAATATTTAAATCCAAATTTTGACTTCCCTTCATATCAGTAAAGTCCTATCTAGGTTTTTACAATATTTTCATCATCATGGCATACAAGTAATGAAAAATCAGTTTCAGAATTTCTTTGGATGCTATGTATCTTTTGTTCTTTTAAGAATCCAATTTTTTGTAATGTCCTTTTAAAGTATAGGTTTAATCTAGTCAGGAAATTAATCTTCATCCTAGTAGCCAGGAATATCGACAGTTCATGCAAACTAACCTCTCCTTGGACTGGATCATAAAATCTCTGTAGCAGCTGAATAGCAGTACTTTTGCCACAGCCACTTGACCCAACCAGAGCGATGGTCTTCCCCGATTGAACTTTCAGGTTCAGGCCCTTGAGAATCTGGAAATATAATCTTTATAGGTTAGTCCAATAAATATAGAGCTACTTAAATAAATGGTTTGTTTAGAAAAAGGTCCATTAAGATGCTTGGCATCATGATCAAGCCAATAATGAGAGGTCTGGTCTAACAGTGCACTGAACTCCCAGGCCTGCTTTTAGTCCTTTGTTCCAATCCTGGTTGGAAAGCACTTTGAAGATGACAAGAAAAAGGTTTTATTACTAATAACAATCTTGCTTTGTTCTCTTCTTATTCTATAAAGACTGTCCTAAGAAAAAACCTTTGGCTCTGAAAACAAAGTGGATGTTTTAATATCCTCAATGGAATGAAGAGTCAGGGTTCGACAATCTCTAGAAATTATTAGGGAGGGATTAGTTATGGAGTAATGACACTTTTGTTGCAGTGTTCACATTTAGAACATTTTACCTCAGTCCGTTTATCCCATCTTATAAATGTCTAATATTATTAGTGGCCAAAATATTTGTCTCCTATGGGAACTCTTATGTATATTGATATTTAGGCTGATTTATGACTACACTTTTTTTTTGCAATAGAAGATCAAAACAACAGTAATATTGTTCTCGGCTCCTTATACTATACCAGAAGAGCTCCAGTTTTCCAGTAAGATAATAGCAGATAAGCTTTGGTGTTTGCTTGACCAAGCAAGAGCATCATTCTCCACCCCTTTAACGTCATTTCTCATCATGACCATCCCATCTCTAACCTCCCTTTTTAGGTAAGGCAGGAAAGGGCATGTCAAGGTAACGCTGACAATAACTAGAATCTTCAGCTCTCTGTGACCGGGTTCATTCCAAATTTAGGTACTAAATGGAGATTGCCTTGATCTTGTATGTTGATCATCTTTGGCTGGTGATTGATGAGAACCAGGTATCCAGCTTTGCCAGCTACGTCTGATACCATTCATAATGAGCCACTGCTGATACAGGATGGACTCTGGAAGGGATGGATGGAATCCATCTTGAATGGCTCCATCCCATTCCAGCCACAGGCCCAAAGTGTGGCTCATCCCGCCCAGGGTTTCTCTTGTGTAGAGTGATGTGGGATTCTGTCTTGTCACCCTCCTGCTCAGTTTGTATGCAAGATCATTAGGGGAAGACAGTGAGACAGTACAGACTACATTGTCTTCAGTATTCAGATAACATAGCTCTAGGTCTCTGTTTCATCAGAGCCAGCTGGGAGAAGTTGACTGGCTTAGCCAGCAAGTTAGAGGGTGGGTTTGATGCAGGCAAGTCAGCTGTGACTCACCTCAGAGATGATTGAGTTTATGCTTGTAGGTTGGAGGAACCCATCAGAAGAAATGGCAGAGCTAACAGCAGCACACTCAAGTGAGTTTGTAACCTGTTGGATCCACAGCTGCTTTTGCACGCAGGAAGCAGTAGTGGCTAATAGCATTTTGTTTGTCTTTTACCCTTGGCCAGAAGGTTCTGAACTTTCAGTTCTGGTACAGATGTCAATCCAGAGAGAAATATTGGATTACTGCAAAGTACCATACATGGGACTCTACAATAAGATGACTCCCCTCACAAACTTCAGCTGGTGGAGAGTATGGCAGTCTGTTTCTTAGAGAGCATTTTCTGTAGGGAGAATCTTACCTCCATGCTCTGTGATCTGCACTGGCTTCCATTTCATTGTCAGGAGTGATTTAGAATAATGGCTTTAACCAATAGACCTTAAAATAGGTTGAGTCCTGGCTATCTCCAAGATCACCTCTCCCCACATGGGATATCACAGCAGCTGAGATCTTCTGAAGCACTGACACAAACAGCTTTCTGGGTTTAACCACATGAGGGCTGGAGGTGAGGCATTCTTGGTGAGAGAGCTTGAAAGAAGAATTTGCTTCTGATTCAATTCACCAGAGGCCAAATTTACCACCTTCAGGTTATGCTGTAAGCCCCATTTGTTCTCCTTTGCTTTTTCCAGCAGGTGAAAATGAAGAAAAGGTGGATGATGGTGGTGAAGACAGAGCTTTAGTTTTTGAAGGACATTCATCCTGCATTATTGTTGTATTTTTATAACTATTATAGTAACATTTAGCTCTTACATAGTACATTTCATCCATATATCTTAAAGCACTTTAAAGAGGAGTTTAGTATTACTATCCCCATTTTACAGATGGGGAAACGGAGGAAGAGAGAGGTGAAGTGACTTGCCAAGTGCTACTTAGCAGGCCAGTGGCAGAGCTGGGAATAGAATCCTGGTCTCCTGAGTCCTCACCAAATGTTCTTTCAACTAGACCACACTGTGGTGCATAAATACCCAGAGTACAGGATGGACACTTTAAAAAAACTGAATTAAAATAAACACATTAAATTGATAAAATATCAGTTTTCTTTTTGGTCACACAGATAATGACAGCAGCTTTTCACTGCAAAGATGGATTTTAAAAGATCACTTACTTTAACATCAGGTCTAGATGGGTAACTGAAATGGATGTTTTTGAATTCAATCTCTCCTTTGAGCTTGTCTGGTCTGTATCCTTCCTTGGCACTGCTATCTAGAAGACGGTGCTGGAGAGAGATTTTGAAAAGGTATTACAACTGTAAAATCACAGAACTGTGTGGCTTTAGAAGGATAAGTTGTTTAGGACAGTAAAAGAAACACTGCAACACATAGCAGTTTAACTGATCACTGGTTGCTGTATTTCACCCCAGAGGCTTCTGCATATAAGTGAAATGCAATCCTTGTGTATACCCTGCAAAGCATTTTGGGATGGGGACAAGGAAAGAACAGGAGTAACTAGAATAATAAAAGATCAACTATACCTTAAATCATCCATCTCCCAACATTTACAATGGGCCCAAATCCCTTAGTTCCCTCCCAGCATCTGCCTAGGTAGAATGTGGGTTGAGAATCAGTTCTTGGAGGAGTGATGCAGCCTGTAATTGTTGGTTGGTTTAAAATGCACAAGCAAAATAAACAAACTGGGGATTTATTATAAAGTCTTCACCCCTAAAAAGATACCATCATCCTGAGGCTCCCTGGTCTGAGTCCAATGAAAAATTAGCCCGGCACTAAATAGCCTGACCTGGAATTGCTCCTCCACTTCCCAGGTTGCTGATCTCTGTTGGACTGACACTTTTCAATGACCCAGTAACCACGGGCAGAGTTCAAATCTTCTCTTTGAGTAGGAATGGGAAGTTTAAAGGGGACCTCCTCGGCTCTCTCTGCTCCACTCCAAGACCATCAAAACTAAAAATAAGTTCTGGTTTCTGATTGGTTCTGGTAGTAGCTTACAGCTTGTTCTATCTCCATCCAGGACTCTAGGCAATCTGGGAAACAGAGTCCTGAGCCTCTGTAGCCAATTTTGCTGTAGTCCGGGGCGAGTCCCCTAAAGACTTGCTTAGTGGAATAGGTCAGGAACAACCAACTCCAGAGGTGGTTACACAGAGTTTGATCACCCTTAATTTAGTTTCTCTGGGCAAAATTTCCCCCTTTGTTATATCCACACAACCTCACTGAAACCAATAGGCATTTATGGCTATAACAGAGGACAAAACTCAGCCCTTTGTTCTAACCTAATATGAACCTGAGACTGCAGCTATATAACAAACTGCTGTACAAAATTCTAAGAGTTAGTTACTAAAAGTGTGGCACCCCTCTTCCCCAAGAACAGTATTACCATAGCTTTCAACAGCACTGTTAATCTCCAGATCAAAAGCAGTTGAACTGAAATCATTTCTACTCCAATACTTGTGTTTTAAAGAGCAATGTCATTTCACTTAGCTCTTCGCTACTTACTCTAAAAAATAAATAAAACAGGAAACAGGGCCCCAATCTGTAAAGTTGAGCTACAGATCTGAATCTCCCCAAAGTTTGCAATAAGCACATTTAGGGCTTTGGTTAAGGCTCATGTCTCCTTAATATGAAGAGAAATGTCGTCTTATTTTTGTTTTCAGTGGTATGAGTCTATGGAGTTCATCCACTTTTTGAATTTGTTGAGAAATAAATCAGAAATTTCAGACAGATTGAAAAGTGACATTAAGTACCTTATTGATAACCTTGTACACTTCATAGGCAGCACCTCGAGCATTGGCAACACTCTCCAAGTATGGGGAGCCCTGTCCGAGAAAAAATGCGCCACGGAGCACAGAGAATAATACCTACAGGGAACAAAAACAGGAGCTATAGTACAGTAGTTCCAGACCTGCAGTTTCCTTAGTGCTAAATGTCATGGTAATCCTGGTGGTTCTGTAAGAACTTTTCCAGAAAAAATATAAAAAAAGAAAATCAAAACTAAGATTTCAGGCTGCATTTTTCCAGCTCCCCCAGTTTTTATTCTTTCGCTGGATTTGACACAGGAAGTGGGGAATGTAGCTATTGTGTGCAGCCACATGCCTTTTAACAGTTGGATTAGCTTTTTTTGTTGCTGCTTGTACCTATTGGGTTCTGGGAAGGGGAGGACCCACAGGACCTAAAACCCAAACAATTACGGGGGACAACTAATGTAAAAACAGGGACAGGAGTGCGATTAAAGGGTCAAAAGAAGGGAACCTGACGGGGACACTGAGCAGAGAACCCCAGACAGCACCCACTGCTCCTCAAAGGTGTCAAGGGAGCCAGTGGACGCCGCCCAGAGGAACTCTGCCCGGATACGTGAACGGACAGAGGATCGGAAACAGGCCCCACAGTAACAGGAACCTCCATCGGCCAACCTCCTCTCCCTGGTTTTATAGATGGCCTGTTTAGCCAGGGCCAAGAGGAAGTTGACCAGGAGGTCCCGCGATTTTGTGGGGCCATGGATAGGGAGTGCATAAAGGAGAAGGTGAGGGGAAAAGTGTAACCAAAAACGCAACATAATGTCGGTGAGGAGCCGGTGTAGGGGCTGCAACCTGGCACATTCTAAGTAAACATGAGCCAGGGTCTCCCTCACGCCGCAGAAAGAACAGGTGTCAGGGACAGGGGTAAACTGCGCCAAGTACACGCCCGTGCTCACGGCCCCATGAAGGAGCCGCCAACTGACATCCCCGGCGGGCCTCGGGACCAGGGTGGAATAGAGGCTGGCCCACCGGGGCTTCTCACCCTCGACAGGTGGCAGGAGGTCCCGCCACTTCATATCGGGGCGAGACACGAGGGTGAGGAAGTGAAGAGTGTGGAGCACGAGCGTGTATAGATGTTTCCTTGGCGCGGTCAGGAAACGAACCGGCTGCAAGTCGTGCAGCCGGCTCACGGAGAAGGGGCGGGGAGGCCGGTTGGGTCCAAGGGGCAGGGGCCCAAAAAGGAGGTCCGGAGGACCAGGGGTGGAGGGTGGGCGGGGCGTGCCCTCGCGCAGGACCTGGTCGAGGTAGACCCGACCAGTGGGCGGCAAAGCGGCCCTCACCTCCTGAAGTACGCACCGGGGAGTACAAGACCTGGAGAGCCCCATGCGCCGAGCGAGAGTCAGGGGATCCAGCCAGACTCCCCGGTCGTAGTCCAGGAGGTTTCTGACTCTCGTGACTTCTGCCAGGACCAACATCTGGCGCACTGTGGGGGACTTCGCCACCTGCACACGAAGCTGGGGGTTGTGTAGCAGGGGCTCCGCGAGGAGATCTACCCCCCCCGGTGGCCGCCACGGACCTGGTCGCTGAGAACAGTTTCCAGGTCCGGAGGAGGTCCTGGTAGAAGACCGGCAGCCCGGAGAGGTCTCGCGGAAGACCTCGCGGATCGAGATAGAAGAGCTGCCGGTCGCATCGGAGGCCTCGGAAGCGGCGCAGGAAGGCGTGCACCAGTACTCTCCACGCCAGACTACCTGCACCATAAAGGAGCCTCTGCAGGGCCTGAAGGCGGAAGACATGGACCTGAGTGCGAAGGCACTTCAGGCCCTGCCCTCCCTCCTCCAGGGGCAGATGGAGGACCCCCACAGAGACCCAGTGCAGTCCTGGCCAAAAGAACTCCAGAATCGCCCTCCGGAGGTCGGCCAGGAAGCCCGGGGCCGGGACCAGGGTGTTGAGACGGTACCAGAGCATGGACAGGACTAGTTGATTGAGTACCAGTGCCCTCCCGCGAAGGGAGAGGCACCGGAGTAGTCCTGTCCATTTCCGGAGCTGCTCCGTCACCCTGCCCTGTAAACCTTGCCAGTTCTCCGGCGGAGATGGATGCGTGGCAGAAAGGTAAACGCCGAGATAGAGCAGCGGACCTGCGCTCCACCGGATGGCCTGAAGCGTGGGTGGGAGGGAGCTCGCCTGCCACCCGGCCCCTACCACCAGGCCAGAGCTCTTGACCCAGTTGACCCGGGCGGAGGAGGCCGCCGAGTACACGGTCTGGCAAGCCTCCACCCGCACCAAGTCGCCCGGGTCCTGGACCACGAGGAGCACATCGTCGGCGTACGCCGACAGGACCAGCCGCAGCTCCGGCTCCCGAAGCACCAACCCCGTCAACCTCCTGCGGAGGAGACAGAGGAAGGGCTGGATCGCCAGAGCGTAAAGCTGGCCCGAGAGGGGGCACCCCTGCCGCACTCCCCGCCCGAAGCTGACCGGCTCGGTCAGGGTCCAGTTGAGCCTGACCAGGCACTCTGCGGAAGCGTACAGCACCTGGAGAAAACCCACAAACTGGGGTCCGAAACCTAACGCTTGCAGAGTGCCCAGGAGATACCCGTGGTACACCCTGTCGAACGCCTTCTCCTGATCCAGGGACAGGAGGGCGAACGACAGACCATCCCTACACCCAAGTTCCAGAAGATCCCGGACTAGATAGAGGTTATCAAAGATGCTACGGCTCGGGACGGTGTAGGTCTGGTCTGGTCGGATCACGTCCACCAGCACGGACCCCAGCCGCAGCGAGATGGCCTTGGCTACGATTTTGTAGTCCGTGCTGAGGAGCGAGACGGGACGCCAATTTCGTAAGTCGCGGAGGTCCCCCTTCTTCGGCAATAAGGCGAGCACAGCTCGCCTGCACGAAAGAGGGAGGACCCCGCTCAGCAAGGCCTCGGCCCAGACGGTGACTAGGTCCGGGCCGAGGACGTCCCAGAACACGCGGTAGAACTCCACGGTCAGCCCGTCCATGCCCGGAGATTTATTGGTGGGCATGCGGCGGAGGGCTTCCGCGAACTCGGCCAGAGAGAGAGGCAACTCTAGCCGGTCCCGGTCGCCCGCGCTGACTGTCGGGAGTCCGTCCCAGAGCACTCTGCAAGCGGTAGGGTCGGTCCGATCCGGGGAGAAAAGGTGTGCGTAGAAGGTCCTGGCCCTCTCGCACATCTCCGCCGGATCCGTGAGGGGGGTGCCGTCCTCCGCCAGGAGGCAGGTGACGTGCCTCCTGGCCCCCCTCCTTTTCTCCAGGGCGTAGAAGAAGCAGGAGCCGCGATCCATCTCCCGAAGGAGGCGGATGCGGGATCGAACAAAAGCACCCCGGGCCCGATGATCGTCGAGGGCCCGGAGCTCCTCCCGCTTCTCCCGGCACGCTCCGCAAAGGGATGGATCCTCAGGGCTGGCGGCCAGACGCCTCTCTAGCTCTAAGACCTCCCGTTCCAACTGCTCTATCGCCGCGTCCCTCCGTCGGCTGGCGCCTCGGGTGTAGTCGCGGCAGAAGAGCCGGGCGCACACCTTTCCTAGGTCCCACCATCGCTGCACCGAGGGAAAGGCACGCCACTGCCCTCGCCAGACCAGCCAGAACTCCCGGAAGGACGCCACGAAGCCCACATCCTCCAGCAAACTATTGTTAAAATGCCAATAGGCCGGCCCCGGCCTCTCCGCACAGAGAGAGGCCGTCACGATGACTAGATGGTGATCCGAAAAAGGGGCCGGCCTGACGTCGAAGGAGTGGGCCTGTGAAAGATGGAAGCGTGACAAGTAAATGCGGTCCAACCGGGAGTGGCATGACCGATGGGCTTCCACACGGACATAGGTGAATGTGGAGACATCGTCCGGGTGGTGGTCGCGCCAGACGTCCACCAGGGAGTGATGTTCCACAATCTCCCGGAGGACGTCCGCGGCGGCCGGGCACTGCTCGGTCCCCGAGCGGTCCCGCTCCTCGAGGGTAGAATTGAAGTCCCCGCCCACGACCAGACACTCACGAGGATCCAAGGAGCCGAGAAAGGCGGACGCCTGCTGATAAAAAGGCAACCGCTCCGGGCCCGATGTCGGGGCATAGACATTGACAAGGTTGATCACAAGCCCCTCCATGCGGACCCGGAGGTGCAGCAGGCGGCCCGGCACAACCTCGGCAACCCCCAGCACCTCGGGCCGTAGGTCGGGGGAGAACAGGGTAGCCACTCCAGCCGTACGAACTGTGAGATGGCTAAAATAGACCCTGTCCCCCCACTCCAGCCGCCAGCTGTCCTCAGCGGCCGGATCCGTGTGGGTCTCCTGCAGGAAAACCACAGAGTACCCCCCTTCCCGAAGGAAGGAGAGCACCTGGCACCTGCGGAGACCCACCCTACAGCCCCGGGTGTTCAATGTTGCAAAGGTAATTGGTGGCATGAGGAGGGCTGGGGGGGGATCCTCGTCGGCAGGGACGCTCACGGCCCCCATTGGGCCGCGCAGCAAACCGTGACCCACCCCGAAGGTGAGCAAGGAGTCACAGAAGCTGCGGACCCGCTGGTAAGCCGCGGCACCCTGCTTCCCAGTCCTTTTACCCTCCCCCATGAGGGCCCTCGCGGCCCAGAGGATCTGGTGGAAATCCCCCCATCGCTGGAGAGCGAGCGGCACCTTATTGCGGGAGCCACGGACGTCTTCTAAAAACTCCCGCAGCTCTGCTCTCAGCGTATGGGGGGGTGGGGTCACTGGCTTCTGGTCATCCCCCGTTAGGGCCCCTGACACGGCCCCGTGGCCCACCGAGACGGGCAGGCAAGGGGTGGACCCTCGACGTGGCGCCCGATGGACCGGCGCCACATGGCCTGCCTCAGTCCCCGGCTCAAAGGGGACCGGCGGCGGAGGGAGGACAGCAGCCCCTAGTGGGTCGGGACTGGGGAACACAAAGGCCGCTCCCTGGGGGCCATCCTCCGGGAAAGAGAAGGAGACGGCTCCAGGGGAACCGGGTCAGGAGTAAGGGCAGGGTCAGGGGCAGGAGTAGGGTCGGGAAGAGGGACAGAGGTGGGATTCTGGGCCCCAGGAGCTGGACAGCTGGAAAGTAGCTCCTCTCGGTCGGGCTCAGGGGTCTGAGGGTTAGGGAGGGGGTCCCCAGGGATGCCGGGCTCAGGCTCTACGGCAGGTGGAACAGCCACGGCAGCAGGAGGTGAACAATCTGCAACGGGGCCCCCACCCGGGAAGGGACTCAGTTGCCCCACGCCAACGAGGGACACCCCGGTAACTCGGGTCCCGGCCACGAGGCACCGGCCGTCGCCTGAAAAGGCTCGGTGGCCGTCAGCGGGGTGTCACTCGCAGCCGGGCAGGTCAAAGAGCCCAGGGGTTCCGCTGAGGCAGGAGCAGCAATTAGGGGCACAGAAGACGGAGAAGGGGAGGCCGGGGTGAGGTCGGCCAGATCGAGGCCCGCTGGCAGAGGGTCGTCCTCCCCCTGGGTGACCGGGGTCAGACCCAGGGCCTCGATCTCCACATAGATAGAAGGGAGCTCACCTCCCACCACCCCGGGGTCTTCCCCGCTAGCACCCGAGGCGACGCTTGCCTCGGGCATCGCAGGGAGTATAGATGGCAAGGGGGCAGGAGGGGCTTCAACGGGGGCCTCCGCAAGGAGGGACTGCGGAGGACGGACGGTGACACCCTCCGGTGCTGCCACACCTGCCCCAGCCAGCAACGGTTGATGTAATGCACCCGCGGGCAAGGCGGAAGGCTCGGCAATGGTGCCCCCCTTCCTGGTTTTCCGGGGGACCTCCGCACCAGATGGCAGGAGCGGAGCTCGAGCCTTCCGCTTGCCCCGCTTTCCCTGTACTAGGGTCCAGCCCTCCATGGCATTATCTGCGGGCTGGGTGACAGGGGTTGGGTCGGGGGCAAAGATAACGGCTCGAGGACCTGAGGAGGTAACAATGGGGCAGCAGGAGGGGGGGCGGATTCCCCCTGGGGAGGGCCCTCTCCCGCACCCGGCAACACCCCCACCGCACCCTCCTCTACAGGCCCCGCCACAATGCACGTAGCAGAGGCGGGGCTCTCCCGCTCGTCTGGGCATGGTGGGGGAGGTACCCCTAAGGCCCGAGCGGGAGCAGTGGTGGTCCGAGAAGGAGGAGGGGCGGCTCCGGGTACCGGGCAACCATGGGCGCCAGCAATGGTGGGGCTGGCGCCCTGCCGGGGCTCGGACACTCCTCCGTGCCGGGCCAAGGGGAAGTCCCTCCGGACGTGCCCTATCGCCCGGCAGAGGTAGCACCGGGCCTCCCCCGTGGAATAGTGCACCCGGTAATGGGCCCCCTGATAGGGGACCAGGAAAGACCCCTCGAGCGCCTCTCCGCCACGCGCCGCCGGCGGCAGTTGGAGCTGCACATGCCGGCGGAACGAGAGGACGTGACGGAGGATGGTGTCTTTGCAGCCCAGCGAGAGAGGGCAGACGATGGAAATTGGTTTCCCCAGGGTAGAAAGGGTGGGCAGCAGGGCGACATTGGGGAGGAAAGAAGGAACGGAAGTGAGGACCAGACGGACACCCAGATCCTCCAGCGGCTCCAGGGGGACGAACACGCCCCCCACCGCCAGGCCCTTCTCCGCCGCCTCTTGGGCGGCGGCCTCCGAGGCAAGGAAGAAAACAACCTTGCCATACATTTTGGAGGCCGCCACGATGGCCGTGGGCCCCACCACCCTCGCCAATGCCCGCACATAGGTCTCTACATGGGGCGAGGCGGGCACCTGGAGGCAGTGGATGCCGTGCCTCCTAGTCAAGGTGGGGAAGGGGCCCAGGCCGCTACAGATGGAAACCGAGGTGGTGGATGGACGAGATGGCATACCGGCAGGCAGGGGGGCCGCCGCCACCTGGGCATATGCCCTGGGGGCCGGGGGAGGGGCACCCGCAGAGCTGGTGGAGGGAGCAGCGGGAAGGGACGCCGCGGCTGGTGGTGGGACCGCGGCAGTGGGGGTAGCCCCTGCCATGGAGGGCCCAGTCTTCCTAGCGGGGCTCTTCCCCTTCTTTTTGCCCTGGCCTTTCCTGCCGGCAGGGGCAGCTCCCCCGGAATTGGAGGGAGCGAGGGACGTGGCAGCAGCGGAGATCACCCCGTCGGCCGCTGCTGCCGATGCCGCAGTGGTGGCAGGTGGTTTGGCAGCGGCCAAAGGGGCAGGCGGGGGAGGGGTGATAGGGCCTACTTGGGGGGACTCGCCCGCCGTGTTCCCCTCCATAATGAGCAGGGAGGGAGGGGAAAACACACCGGAGAAAAAGGGGGGGCAGCTAAAGGGAAAGCAGGTCAACCACTCCTTCCCGCTAGGCTGCAGGCAGGGGAGGAGGGCGCCAAAACGGGGGGAGGTGGAGGGTATCAAGGGTTGGGGGGGGCAGTCACCGACACCAGCTCCTCTAGTTGCACTAGAGGAGGGAAGGTCACAATAACAGCAGGGGGTGCAGTGATTAACAAAAACGTGATGGGGGGCACAAGCGCACGGGAGGGGGCATGGGCACACGCGGGGAGGGGTCAATCAGGGCAAGGGGGGGCGCAAAGGAAGGGGAGTAACTAGGCTGGGAATGGGGCAGAGAAACCAAGGGGCTAACCGCAGGGCTGGGGTGGGACAACCGAACCAAACTG
Source organism: Emys orbicularis (assembly GCF_028017835.1). Taxonomy (NCBI): domain Eukaryota; kingdom Metazoa; phylum Chordata; order Testudines; family Emydidae; genus Emys; species Emys orbicularis. The sequence goes on from NW_027045124.1 coordinate 113,879, forward strand.
TAGAGGGAAAAGGGCGGGGCAGGCAAACAAACTAAATCTGGGGAGGGGCAAAATGCTACAGAGGGCAAATGGGGTAGACAGCAAGGGGCAAGCTGGGAGGCCTGTTGTGAAGGGGAAGGGGTCAGTCCAGGGGGGGTAGGTGCGCCCACGAGCGCTTGCGTACAGTCAATATGCGGCTGCCTGCCACTGCAGGCCCAAACTATGTCAATAGGGCATGGCAGGCCAGGAAAGCAGCAGAGTCCCAGGGGCAGGAGCGGAGGCAGACGGTAAAATGGGCTGTGGGGGTGGTGGAGGGGGCAATGGTGGTGGTGGGGGGACACAGATGGACCAGGGGGCAGGCTCCACGCCACACCCCCTGTGTCCCCACAAACACAGTCTAGACTCCCACCACTAGAGCACAGTTCGAAAATTACTCAGTCCTGAATGGCCCCCTCCACAGTGGTCTCCAGAGTCTTGTGCGTTCCCCCAGCAGCCGATGGTCTACGTAGTCCTCGTCCTCCACCTCCAGGCTCCAGCAGCTCCCCAGGACACACGCAGCAGCGGCAGCTCCTCCAGCAACCCTGGCAGCGAGGCAGGAAAGACCCCCCCACAGGTGGTAGTGGTGATGGTGAAGGTGGGGTCTTGGCTTCTCTCTCCAGAGATGGTGGGGAGGGGGGGCTGGCCGGCAAGGCCCCTTGCTCAGCAGCAGTGGTAGCAGCAGCAGCTGTCCAGGGTCAGAGTACTCTAGCCAACAGCAGCAATCCAAGGAACTAAGGGAGAAGGGAGAGCTCCAGCCAGCAGGGCAGCCACAGAGGACACTGAGCACGCTCTGTAGAGGGGTGGATACCCGCTCCTGCCCTGAGGGGTTGGAAAAGCCCTGGAGGAGGGCGGCAGCTCTAAAAGCTGGGCTGATTGGGGAAGCAGCCGCAGCTGGGCCACACCCCAATCAGGCCACAGCTGGCCTGTATAAGAAGGCTGGGAGCCAGGACCCTTTAGAGAGAGAAGGGCCTGGCTGCAGGGATCTAGAGGTAGGGTACCTGAGTGGAGCAGGGCTGGGGAAAGGCTGAGGAGCTACGGAGCTCCAGCCTGGAAAGCCCCAGGCTGCGGCCTAGCATAAGGCCAATAGGTACTGGGGGTTGCAGAGGGCAACCCAGGGCTAGGCCAAGGCAGCAGGTCCAACCCCCCCTTTGCCAGTGATGAGTGGCCTATATTGCAATCTGCCCCAGGGAGATTGGTGACTGGCAGTGGCCTAGTACTGAGGCAAGGTGGGGATAGTGGGTGGGGGTTCCCCAGGGAGGGGAGACCCAGATCTGTGGGGTACTGCCAGGGGGCAGCATCCCAGTAATAGGGGCACCGGGTCCTGGGAAGGACACGGGGGCCAGAAAAGGACAGGCGGATCACTGGCCTGCAGAGGGCGCTCCAGACACTGGACGAGCTGATTCCCCGAAGCAACCAGTAGGGGGCGCCGCAGGGGTGAGTCCGCACCCTTACACTGCTGCTTTCATTAACTCCCATTAAGAGAATAAATAGTGAAATTAGACATCTCTCCATCTCTATGCAATATTAAAAACCTCAGCGTCCTCAAAGAGAGTTAATCCAGTTTCCTGAGGCCCCAATCCTTCAAAGCACATGCTTAACATTATGCATTGTGACTAGCTCCACTGAAGTCAAGTTCTCATCAGAAGTCAATGGGGCTACTCACAGTGCATAAAGCACGTACCTAAGTCTTTGCAGGATCAGGGCCTTATTCCTTTCCAAAGGAAAAATAATCTAAAAGTTTTGGTAAAGTACAATAATCCCTTGCAGGGATTTTTTAAAAAAATGCAAGATGGTCACATGGCTGTGATGCTGGCAGACCAGGTGCCAGATCATGCCAAAGCCCCAGACCTCACTAAATGCTTACAGATGCATAGCTGGAAGCCAGGCCAATTCACTTGTGTATTAGTATAGAGCAAAGTGATTGTTAAATGTATAAGAATGTATTTGGTGTTTAAACTTCATGAAAACTAATGGGATGCTAATGCATTGTTTTAACTAATGCATTGTTTTCACTTATCTGGATCCCATTATAATGATGTAGCGAACATTCACATAGTGTATGCTCCTGTCAGTAAATAACCCATCAAATGAGAAAAAAGTTCTTCATTTGCATTCCACAAGGCTTCAAGAGAAAAGTGTTAATTTCAAAGCAAGTGGTCATTGTGTGTGATGATCGAAGGTCAGACTCCAAATGTATTCCTCACTCTCTGCCATCAAAGGAAAAGCCCACAGGGGTATTGACCCTGTCACTCAGTTTTCTTCCCACAGAAAACAAGCTATGGATTCAGGGAAAAATCCTTCATCTCTGCACTTTTAGAATCCAAACAGGGCAGAATAAATGAATATGGAGATGGAAATTCTATGAGTTATTCTGGGTAGCCCTGAGAGACTTTTGGGAAACTGGCACATCACTACATCTCTGCTACCATTTGGAATTATAGACTGACTCATCTGTACATATATTTTATCTGTTTTAATCTCTCTAACTCTTATTACCTTTTCTTAGCTAATAAACCTTTAGTTAGTTTACTGTAGCATTGTCTACCAGCATTGTCTTTGGTATAAAATCTAGGATACCAATTGATCTGGGGTAAGTGATTAGTCTCTGGGACTGGAAGCAACCTGTATGTGGTGTGATTTTTGGTGGAAATGACCTTTTATCATGAAGTCAAGTTTGTCTGGGTGGCAAGATAGACTGGAGAGTCTGTCTGACTCCATGGTAAGACTGGTATAGTGATCCCGGAATTCACATTTGTTACTGGCTTGGGGAAATCTAATTTGTAGAACACACCACCAGTTTGGAGTGTCTGCCCTGTTTTCTGACAGCCTGCCCTCAGGTAGGCACTCATGGTCGTGAACCACTCCAGACAGTGACCAAATGAGATTTGTTATGGAACTTTGAGGTCTTAAATATGTAGATTCAACATCTCTGTTGATTTATATTAAACATATTTTGACATTTAATCTGATGGGTACTTTGTGCCCGAGTAGAAATTATGGATCTTTTTACGCGGTACTTAAACAACAAAGCATTTTCTCTAATTTATAAGACCATTTTTAAAAAGTTTGCCTCAGCTAATCGGACTATACTGTGCTGTACTTACAATTAACACACGTCCGATGTCCTAATTCTCTTTCTCCTCCACTGTGAGTTTGGTTCCGTACCAAAATGCAAGAGCAAAGGCTCCAAAGAAAATAAACTCTGCGAAACCAAAAGATGTGTAGGTGGTAATGGATTTTTTGACTCCAACTTTCCTAGCATTCTCTAGGTTAACATCATATCTGAAAACAGATGATAAATGTTAAATTTGGTATGTACCCAGAGGACATTCAGTTCCCGAGCTTCCTTTCATGCTTCCAGGGTTTTCTGCCATAAAAATCAATTATCTAGATTCCTAGATGGTGTGAATCAACACAGCTTCATTGATTTTACATCAACAGAGGATCTGGCCCAATAATTGTCAACAGTAGGTTTGCCTTCTGGTGTTATTTCACTGAATGTGGCTGCTCTGAGTGTATAATCAGGCACACAGATAAACATGATATGTTAGGGAACAGGCAACACGGCTTTTGTAAATGGAAATTGTGCTTCACCAATCTATTAAAATTCTTTGAGAGTTTCAGCAAGTGTGCACACAAGGGTGAGCCAGTTGATATAGCATACTTGGACTTTCAGAAAGCCTTTGACAAGGTCCCACACCAAAGGCTCTTAAGCAAAGACATGGGATAAGAGTGATAGGAAACAAAGGGTAGGAATAAATGGTTGGTTTTCACAGCAGGGAGAGATAAATAGCAGAGTCCCGCAAGGATCTGTAGAGACCTGTGCTGTTCACATATTCATAAATTATATGAAAAAGAAGGTGAACAATGAGGTGGCAAAAATTGCAGATGATACAAAATTATTCAACATAGTTAAGTCCAGAGCTGACTGCAAAGAGCTACAAAGGCATCTCACAAAACTGGGTGACTGGGCAACAAAATGGCAGATGAAATTCAAAGTTGATAAATGCAAAGTAATGCACATTGGAAAACAATCCCAACTATACATAAAAGATGATGGGGTCCAATTTAACTGCTACCACGTAAGAAAGATCTTGTAGACATCATGGACAATTCTCCGAAAACATTTGCTCAATGTGCAGCAGCTGTCAAAAAAGCTAACAGAATGTTAGGAACCATTAGGAAAGGGATAGCTAATAGGACAGAAAATATCATAATGCCACCGAGTAAATCCATAGTATGCTCACACCTCAAATAATGTGTGCAGTTCTGGTTGCCCCATCTGAAATAAGATATATTAGAATTAGGAAAGGTTCAGAGAAGGGCAACAAAAATTATTAGGGGTTTGGAACAACTTCCAGCTGACGAGAGATTAAAAAGACTGGTCTGTACATGTAACGTAAGAACCAGGGGTCACCTAATTAAATTAATAGGTAGTAGGTTTAAAACTTACAAAATGAAGTACTTCTTCACATAATGCAGTCAACAACTCATTGCCAGGCCAAAAGTATAACTGGGTTCAAAAAAGAATTAGATAAGCTCATGGAGGCTAGGTCCATCAATGGCTATTAGCCAAGATGGTCAGGGGTGGAACCCTATGCTGTGGATGTCCCTAAACATCTGAGTGCCAGAATCAGGGACTGGATGACGGGATGGATCACTCAAAAATTGCCCTGTTCTGTTCATTTACTCTGAAGTATCTGGCACTGGACACTGTCAGAAGACAGGATTCTGGACGAGATGGACCATTGGTCTGACCCAATATGGCCATTCTTAGGTAATATTGGAAAAACTGGCCTGAAATCAACAACATGAAATTCAATAAAGACAAGTGCAAAGTACTACACTTGGGAAGGGAAAATCAAACGCAAAAATACAAAACGGGGAATAACTGGCTAGGCAGTAGTACTGCCGAAAAGGATCTGAGAATTCAAGTACTTCACAAATTGAATATGAACCAACAATGTGATATAGTTGTGAAAAAGGATAATATTCTGGGGTGCACTCAGGGGAATATCATATTTAAGACATGGGAGGCAACTGTTCCACTTTACTTGTCTTTGGTGAGGCCTCTGCCAGAGTAGTGTATTTGTTTAGGAAAGGTGTGAACAAACTAGAGAAAGTCTAGAAGAGAGCAACAAAAATGATAAAAAGTTTAGAAAACCCGAGGAAAGGTTAAAAGAACTGGGCATGTTGGTCTTGAAAATTGAAAACTAAGCGGGGACCTGGCTAACAGTCTTCAAATATGCTAAGGGGTGTAACAAAGAGGATGGTGATCAGTTGTTCCCAATATCCACAGAAGACAGGACAAGAAATAATCAGGGTAATCTGCAGCAAGGGAGGTTTAGGTTAGATATTAGGAAAAACTGTCTAAATATTAGGATAGTTAAGTACTGGAATGTGTTACCAAGGAAGGTTGTGGAATCCCCATTATTGGAGGTGATTAAGAACTGGTTAGACAAACACCTATCAGAGATGGCCTAGGTATACTTGACCCTGCCTCAGTGCAGTGGGCTGGAATTGATGATCTCTCAAGGTCCCTTCCAGCCCTACATTTCTAGGATTCTATGAATATCAGCTCGCAAAGGTAAGAATTAGTGCTCACTCAATTGTTGAAGAAAAAGTGCTTTAGATAAAACCAAACACGTATGTACAAAAATGTCCTGACCAAAAGTGGGAAGGCCCAAAATGAATGGCACAGTTTGCGCAGTAGTGAAGGGATCCTAAAATGATGTGCAATTAATTTCTTCCACATAAACTGCACAGATATCATTGGTGCTGTTCAGATTAGATCAAGAGGAGGATTATTTGCAAAGCACTAAGCACGTACTTAACTTTAAGCATGTGGGTAGCCCCCTTGAAATCAATGACATAGGAAAGTGATAGGCAATCTTACCTAAGGTCATGATCCAGTAAAGCATGAGGTTAACTGTAAACACTGTAATCAATGATTTCAGTGGGAGTGTGCATGTGCTTAAAGTATTTGCAGAAGTGCTTTGTTGGACTGGAGCCTTAGAGAAGATTGCATTTTCTATAGCTTCAGCTTCCAAATTCAACTTCAGGTTAGTGTCAGAGGGAAATTGGGCCTTACAATGCCCCTCCATAATGTAGGTCAATTGAGTGATTGCAAATATTCATGGGTGACAGAAAACATCTCCCTCCATATGCTCATATTTATCTTCATCTGAACTTCTCAGCTGTCTGGGGGATAAACTCACAGATCATCTTTGATTTTTTTTAAAATAACCACATCACTTTCCCAAATATTATGTACAATCAATAATTAGATTAAAAAAAAAAAACTCACTTCGCTAATGCTTTCATCTCTCCATTGAAAGTAACAACTGTTCTGATAGCAGTCAAAATTTCTTCCGCCACAGCTCCTGCTCTAGCATAAGCAGTCAGCTCTTTTGTAGTGAATGATGCCAGGAACTGGAAAATTCGGAGGGTTGGGGGAAGGGAAATAGATTTCAATAAAATACTTTCAAGTGGTGTAAATTGTGTACTGATACAAGGGGTGATCAAGCAGTTAGGGAAAGAGCCTAGAATTTAGGAGACCTGGGTTCAAGTCCCCACTCCAACACAGTTTTCCTGGTCAATTTCGAGTAAGAAACTTCTCTCCGTGTTTCACTTCTCCATGTATAACATGGGAATCCCCTATCTTGCATGGTGTTGTGAGACTAAACAGAATGAAGCTTGTGTGGCACTCAGAAACTATAGTAATGGAGGCCATGTAAATAACTTAGCTATCTTAATTATAGGTCACAATCCTGTTTCTTCATCCACCATTTTCAGTGCTTGGGTGGGGAAAAGGGGGAGAGAAAACAAAATACAACCTATATATGGAAAAACTTTATACATTTTTCTGTGCATTACAAGCAATATCTACTACTGTGGTCGCAGTTGATGAATGCTGATCATCCTCTTCCCATGTGGTGAGTGGTGGTGACTGGAAGCAGTCCAGGCCTCCAAGGCATGCCAATGCCTGCCCGCTGATGCTCAGTGTAGACAGAGCTCTGCAAATATTGGGGCAGGAGCCAATGGAGTAGGAGAAAGGCTGCTCTCCATGCTCTCCAAACTTTGTGGTCATGTTGCTTTGGGGTTCACTCCCTCTCAATCTGTTTTTAGAAGTAGAATTCTTATTTGTTTTTCCCCAGCACTTACGATTGATCCAACTGCTGCTGCTGCAGAAAGGAGAGGGCTAACTGACAACATCACCAAAGTCATTTTCCACCCGTAGACGAATCCTATAACAATTCCTGTCAGAAACGTGGCAAAGAATTGTACAAATATACAGAACTTGTCTCCGATGCCTTCATGGATGGTGTTAATGTCCCTGTTAATTAAAAAAGAGATTTGTTAACTTTGATGAATGCCTCCTCCTCACACATTTTTCTGTTTTGCTGGAGAGAAGCTTGTCAGAAGTTTAACTGTTCAAATCGTTGGGTAGTAGGAATTTTGGACATGGGTACTGAACAGCAGTAATGGCTCTTTGTGGGGCTAGGAACTAGCAGATCACAACTCATTTTCTGTGATGTAACCTCTAGAAAGACTTCTGCCATTGCTACCCCAGCTCATTCACACGTGACCCAATTCATTTATGCAATATCCAAAAGGAATAATCCATACAAAAACAAAAATTCACCCCCAAAACCTTTACATTACTTTTTCCTCCAAGTTCCCCTATGTATCCTATCTTCTTCAATTTGGTTATTAGATTTTAAGATCTTTGAGCAAGGAATATCTCCATGTTGCATCCTATACAGTGACAAGCACTGTGTTAGTAAATTATTATTTGGAAAACCATTGTATGTCACACTAATTTTCTCTTGCTATTTACATATGTGGGAGCTAGGATTGGTGAAATTCAAGCCTCTCTCATTCCCTTCAGGATTCACATCTTCCAAAAACTGGGCATATCCCTCCCTGCAAAAATAAAAACTGGAGAAACTCTTCATACCCTGATCATACCTTCCTCTGAATCCCTGCACAAGGGACCTGATCCAAAGATTCCTAATGATTTTAATTGGTTTTGGATCAGGTTCAAAATGATAACACAGTGCCCATAACTATGAGTGCAGTTTCATTTCATACAATGTCAGGGTTTTCAGTATTTGTAAACTAGCTCGGCACAGCAGAGCTGTTTATCTACAGTAGTTTGCAAAATAGCTCAGAGACACTACGAAGCCAATGTCAGAGGAGTAAGATATTGCATTTCACAGGATAAGTCCTCGCAATGGAAATGTCACTGAAACTCTGAAAATGAAGTGGAAAATGATAACGAATTCCTCCCTCAGACAGCAGTAATATTTTGGGTCTTAGTTAAAAAGGTTTCCTGGAAATTCCCTGTAGCTAATTCTATCAAGGTAAACATCAGTCTTCTTTTTGGTTCATGTTCCTGGTGCATAGATAAATAGAGCCTTCTCACTCAGTCAGTCGGGTGTTCAACGTTCCAATCTGGCTGGTATCAAACCAAGCCATCTCCTGGTGAAGTATTGCGAAAAAAAACTTTTGTCGGATTCTTGCTGTCTGTCTTGCAGCTGAGATCAAAAATGTCCCGACTTGGATGGTGCTCAGTATCACTACAGCAAAGCCAATACCCGCATAGTAGTAGGCAAACCTGTAGTAAAATAATAAAAGTCCATAAGGTCAATTTCATCCTGCAAGATAAGTTAGGCACATCAGGTCACGTTGAACCCTGCTGAAGCCAATGGGATGTAATTGAGGGCCAAATTTGGCTTACAGTCTAATGGACAAAAATATATAGAAACTACACTGTGCTATTCTTATGGAAATAATTGCAGAGGTTCTTACCTGGTCATTTCAGCTTCTATATCCAAACCTGGAATTGCTGGACAAGTAGAGCTACTATTCATCACAGCTAAAAGATCAAGTGTAACAAAGAAAAATATTCAGTTTTATTAGAACAGGCATAAAACAAATCATGGCGGTTGTAGGCCATAATCTTATGGGTGTTTTGTAGGACACTACACTCCCTGCAACAGCTCTGTAGATTTATAACTTTCATGGTGACCATCATCCTTCCAGTGAAGGATCAAACAGGGCAAACTTCCGAGTCAGCTCAGAGGGTTACTGTAGAGTGATGTCACGGATTTAGCTCACTACGTCAAAGGGAACTGGTCAGATCATAGCTTCATCTGATCTGACCTTCGGATTCCAACAGTGGCCAATATCTGATTTTTCAGAAGTTGATAACTCCTCCTTCTACCTCACATAAGGCAAAATTCATCCATGCCGACACCATAAGTCCGACTTTTATGCACCACTTAGGTTCCGCCCAAGCCTCAAAACTGGGCCCAAGTGGGGTCCAAGTGGTGGCTCAGTCTTTTGCTGGCTGTCTGCAAAAAGGTAAATTTCACTAATAACGCACCTAACCAAAGATGCAAAACTGTTCAGACCTGGGAGAAATAGGAGACCCCTTGCAGGTGTCAGCACATATATTTTAGGGTAAGTTATGATTGCCCTTATCATAAGCTTAGCTCATATAGAGGCAAAATAGTATTAATAGTCCTATTTTGTTGTTTTAAAAATCCAGTCACAGAACTTGATTTGGTGACCTCCTGGGACAGTGAATTCCATGGATTAACTATAAGCTATAGAAAGTAGTACATTGTTTTACAGTTACCAAATGTACTGCTCTGTAATTTATCAAGTGTCTATATTGCTACTGTACTATACAGCAAGGTAAAAAGGAACGACTGCTCAGAATTTGGGGAAGGGATAGCTCAGTGGTTTGAGCATTGGCCTGCTAAACCCAGGGTGGTAAATTCAATCCTTGAGGGGACCACGTAGGGATCTGGGGCAAAATCAGTACTTGGTCCTGCTAGTGAAGGCAGGGGGCTGGACTCGATAACCTTTCAGGGTTCCTTCCAGTTCTATGAGATAGGTATATCTCCATATATTATATTATTTAATTCACTATGCTCTTCATGGCCTTTAACACCACAGCAGCACTCCATCCTGAACCTCTGCCAATCCAGTAAATAAGAGATCCTAACAAATATTTTCAGAAGTTGAACAAACTTTATTTACCTGAAGACAAATTTACTGCTTGGCCAATCGTCACAAATCTGTTTGTCATCTCTCCAGTGACAATGATAATAAGTGGCAGCCCTGTTCCATTTGCAACAGCTGCAATCAAACCTATTATCATCAAAATGATATCCAGCCAATCGGCATACCCAAACTACACGAAAGAAAAAGGTATTAATTGAAGATTGACAAATTCACATAATTGTGACAATATCCTCCTAAGACACATAGAATAGGATTTGTTTTTACATAGCACCATTCGCGATTTGGGTATCCCAAAACACTTTATGAAGCAATGAATTAGATACTGTGAAGGCAAACACAACACTTGGGATGCACTTTGAAAAAGCTTACACACAGTTTTAGGCCAGTTTTTATTGAGGGACTTAGGACATGTTGGCAGGATGAATCCCCTAATCTGCAGAAAAAAGAATCTATCTTACATTTTTCACAAAGTGATAACATCACCTGTGCAACTCACTGCCTCTCTGTGTGCATTCTACTACATCACATATTTACTCAGTGCATTTAAAATGTCAACAAGAACAGGTAGTTGACAAACATTTGGCTGCTGCCTACCAATAGAAACTGCTATGTAGGAGTTATCACATTTAAGAAAAACACAGCACTTGTTTCCCTGGATAATTCATGAGACATTATGCACGAATGGTAAAATTATCTCCAGTTGAGAGAGCCAGGGCAAGGCCCTACTTACCGCACATGCTTCACTTCAGTCCTTAACATGGGTGAATTTCACTCCGTCATGGTGCTAGTGCTGAAACATCGTCAAGCACTGGCAGTTAGCTGTGGGGGGAACTTTGCACAACAGGCCATGTTTTTAAAGAGGGAAGCCTGAGATCAACGCACAAAAATGGCTGTGCGGCAATACTAAGTTTTGCACAGACCTCTTTCCTCTCTTTCGAAATGCAGTATTGTGGTTGCACATTAGTCTGTCACCATAACGTAAAACAGGCAAAGAAAAGGAACAATGAGAAATATAAATCAAACCAATAAACTATGCACTAACCAATTTCAAAATGCCAACCATCTTTTCCTTTGACTTCTCATTTTTCTTTCTAAAGAGATTAATGCAAAATTAATCCAGGCCCTTTCTTGAAAGTCAGGGCAAGAAATTTAACAGAGTATTAAGATCAAGGAACCCCTACTTTTTCTTGTTCTGTAACTGGTCATTTTGCTCAGGTTTTTCATCATGTTGGAAAGCAGGATTGTCATAGCCATTCCTTGCAAATTCTGTGGAGGAGAAAGTAGGTTTTGCTTTCACAAATAGTAAGGTCTTTTAAGACAGCTTCTTATGAAGCACATTAAATCCCTTTCTGAATTATCTGAGCACCAAAACAGTTGATTTTTTAAAACAGGAAAACTACATTTTTCTCATGCTCTTGAAACAGCTCAATCACTTTCAATTTTTTCCTCCCCAAAAATCACATCCAAGCTGAGAACAAACAAACTAATTTTAAGGGAAGTCATTAAAGACTAACTTGGGCCTCAGTCTTGCAAAAACTGAGGGTATGCCTAAGTGTATGTCTACACTGGAAGTGCTACAGTGGCACAGCTGCAGCTATGCTCTCTGTAGCATATACACTTACTACAATGATGGAAGGGATTAGTGAATCCACCTGCTAGGTTGATGGAAGAGTTCTTCTGTCAACCTAATGGTGTCTACACTGGGGCTTAGGTCGGCTTAGCTATGTCTCACAAGGGCATGAATTTTTCACACCTTTGAGAAATGTAGCTAGGTGGACCTAACTTTTAGGTGTAGACCAGGCCTTTGTCTTTGCAGGATTGGGGCCTTAGAGTGGAACAGGCATCTTATTATTTGTTGGTATTTCAGTAGTACCTACAGGCCTCAACCCTACTGTGCTTTTAGAACACCTTTGTAGAGTCTTACAGGACACTATTATGTTTGTTTTGATTATATAACAAATCAAATGCAGTTAACTGGCTCCTGACTCACATAGTGGAGTATTTGCATGCTTAGGCCCCATTGCGGATGCATGTAAATAACTTTAGGCATATGAGAGGCCACATTGAAATTCAATGGGACTACTCGTGTGCATAAATGATCGCAGGATGGGAGCCTCAGTTATTGTTAAGCTAGAGTGCCACACCAGGGTCACTTAAGTTGGTAGAAAGGCCACACAGAGCTACGCCCAGCCAGTGCTGTGATTAAGTTAAAAGAGAATACATGTATTCAGTGCTAACTACGAATATTTTCTGAATGCTGTTTCCTCCACATAGATCCCCAAGAAGGGTCCGTACACGCTGGGTAAAGACACCACAGAAGAAAGCTTAATAGCCAGAGTAGCATGATTTGTGGAGGACGATGGGAGGGCTGATCAGTTTTTCCATAGAAATCCCTCATGGCTACCAGACAAGATTCAAAATGTGGCCTAGTTTCGTGGCAATGGAGTACATCCTTCCAACAACTAGCCTAACATTCAAAAGAAGAAACAACTAACCGAAAAACTTACTAGGATTAGGTGGTTCCTTTTCTGTGTAATTTATGAAATCGTCCTTCATTGTGTTATTCTGTCGTATAGTTATTAGACTTGCAGAAGTAAATCACTTTGGATAAAATCTGCATACACAAGGAAACAGCACAACCTTTCAGAGACAATAGCCATTCAAAGAGTTCACATTAAGATATATTTATGTTTCTTTATTAATTATTTGTTTCCTTTCAACAACTTTTCCTAGAGAAGAAAAAATATTTATCATTACATACTACTTTTACATCAGGGTAAATTACTTTTCTAAAGAACTATGTTCATTTTTAAAAATTAGGACAACAATGTGGCCTGCTTCCTGGGGGTACCCAGGGCTGTGGCCACCTGCCCTTAGCATGAGAAAGACTTGTCTGTGCCTGATGGGGGTCAGCTCCCCAACTCTAGTGGCCACAGGCAACACAAACACTCCCCTCTAGGCCTATGCAGGCCCTGCTGTCTCTTTACAGGTTAGCGATAGGCACATTCCAACCCCTGAGCTCTCCGAGCATCTCCCTGGAGTGTGAAGCCCCTGCTCCACTGCAAACTCACAGTATTTACAGATTTGCTGTTTGGAAAGGAACAGTACACCCCAGCTTACCAGTTCCAGATCAGATCACCTCTTTGCTTAACACACGACACTTAGATACGTTTATAGTGAAAACGAGCAAAAGTTTATTTAACAAAGTAGAGATGTAACTCCCCTTTCAGTGCTGGCTTAGTACCTGAATGCAGTGCAAACAGGAGTGGGGTACCTCACAGCTTTTGGACAGTTCCAAAGTTTCAGTCACCCTGGGCTCATTTCACTGTGCTGCTGGTAGGTGCCTGCCTCCCCCTCCTGGTATGCTAAAGGATCAAGCTACTTGGCGGTGCTTCCAGCGAGACAAGGGATAACCACACTAACGCTGTGGCTACAGCACTTGAACTCACAAATAATTCAAACTCACACAAGCAAACACATTAAAAACAATAACTATAAATTTTATGTAAGAACTTGACCAAAGAGAACTAGACAATCAGTGAAAATATTAAATGATTAAAATGATTTGAGATCAATAATGCTTTGTAATTACTAAAAGCTCTGCCAAGAGGCATGCTAGGTCACGTGATCACACACTCTCTCAATGTTCCTAAACAAAAGTGTCTCTTCCTACACCCACTCCAAGTTCTGTCTGTTCCCCATGTCTCAGTTGGGGAGACATGTTGCATGTGGAGACATGTTGCAAGCCTGTAACGAGATGCTGATAGAAACACACTTTATTATACTGGGAATTGGCAGTGCAGGTCTTGATGATCCAGGTAGATGAAAATCCTTCCGCAGACGCAATGTGCCTTCATGGTGCAAAATTACAACCCAACTGCCCATATAACTCTAAGGGCTTGGCTACACTTGCGAGTTAGAGCGCATTAAAGCAGCCACCGGTGCTCTAGCTCACTACCTGTCCACACTGGCAAGGCACGTAGAGCGCTCTGACGCCGCAGCTAGAGCGCTCCTGGTACTCCACCTTGGTGAGTGGAATAACGTTTGATGCGCCCCCGCTGGAGCGCTGCGGCGCCAGTGTGAACGGGGTGTTGCATTACTATGCTCTGATCGGCCTCCGGAAATGTCCCATAATCCCCTTAAGTCAAGTGTCCACTCTTGTCATTGTTTTGGAATCACTGCAGGAATGCAGATATGCCCTTTCAAAGCTCCGTTTCTGACAGCCGGCATGCTTATCTGCTCCGAGACAAAGCAACCATTACTGTGGAATGCTGCGTGCGAGAGAGAGGGGGAGGAAAGGGAGTCTGCTGCTGTCTGAACTTACAAGACAGCATGCTGACATGCTCTCAGCCCCCCAAAAACCCACTCTCTCTCCCCCCACATACATACAACACACTCCCTGTCACACTCCACTCCCCCCCCCCAATTTGAAAAGCACGTTGCTGTCACTTGCATGCTGGGATAGCTGCCCATAATGGACCGCTCCCAATGCTGCTGCAAATGCCGCAAATGTGGCCACGCCAGTGTGCTTGAAGCTATCAGTGTGGACAGAATGCAGCGCTTTCCCTACTGCGCTCTCCGAAGTCTGGTTTAACTCAAAGCGCTCTACATTTGCAAGTGTAGCCATGACCTAATACAGGATACCCCCTCAGGTTCCATTTCTGGCTGAGTGGTCAGGAGACTGATTCAGGCAAGCAGGTCCTTCCTAGGGATCACTGGAAATGTACTAACCACCCACTCCCTTCTGACACAGTGCTGACAGTCGTTAAAGCTTGGAACCCATGGGTTCTAAAATCCCGGATCTGGTGTGAGCTGGCTGCAGGGCAGGCAGGCTGGAAGAAGTAAATGGCAGGAGACAGGGCCGGCTCCAGGCAACCAAGCACATGCTTGGGGCGGCACCTGGTAAGGGGCGGCGGGGGGAGCGCGGCGCGGCATTCTGCGTGGGGGGGTGCTCCAGCGGCGCGGCGCTTGGCTCCGGCGGCGTGGCACTCGGCGGGGGGGGGTGGCGCGGGCGCGGCGCTGGGGGGGGGTTCCGGCGGCGCTCAGCAAGGGGCGGGGGCGGGCTCCGGGGGGGGCGGGGCGCGGCGCTTCGCGGGGCGCTCGGGGGGGGTCCCGGAGGCGCTCGGCGGGGGGGCGGGCTCCGGCAGCGCAGCGCTCGGGGGGGGCGGCGCATTTTTTTGCTGCTTGGGGCAGCAAAAAAGTTAGCCTGTCTCTCCTGCCAGGGCCAGCTCTATCTCCTAAGGTTGCTGGCAGGTGGCGACAGGAGGATTGTCCCCTCCTGGGGCTTTTCTGCAGGCTGGAGTTACAAGTTAGGCCAGTTGCTGGGCCTGGAAATGCTGTGCTGGCAGACTGCAGGCAGCCCTGCTCTCCCCTCCGCTTCCCAACTGGTCTCTCCCACATGGTGGGAAAAGCTGAGCTATTCATAGACTTCCTCCTGCTTTCCCAGGCCTCCAGGGCTCCCAGGGTGATTTAAAGGGCCAGGAGCTCCCAGCCGCCCACCGCTACCGCCCTGGGCCCTTTAAATCAACGCCCGAGCCCCGCGGTCGGAGCCCTGGGGTAGCGGCAGTGGGGCTCTGGCAGTGATTTAAAGGGCCAGGGGCTGCCGGCCGCAGCGGAGCCCCGGGCCCTTTAAATCACTGATGGAGCCCCGGGGGATCCCAGCTGCTGCCGCTACCCCAGGGCTCGAGGCTCTGGCGGAGATTTAAAGGGCCCGGGGCTCTGTTGCGGTAGCGGTGGCAGAGGCGGTGGATGTAGTGTATTAAAGTGCTCTCCATAGTAGTGTGCTACTTACGGTGTACTGAGCATGCTCAGTACATCTGCTGAAGCCACTGCCCTTCACCCTGCCCTTATTAGCCGTAAGATTCTGCGGTTTGCTTTTGACGGGTTAAAAAGTGGCAAAGGGTCTTTGGAGGAGGGGGGTGGCCAGGGTGTGAGAAGGGGGTGGAAATTTACTGGTCGGGGGGTCAAGCAGCTGGATGCAGCATTAGGAGAGGGGCTAAAGGGAAAATCAAGGCTGAGGGGAGGATCAGGTGTTAAGCTCGGGGTGAGGTGCTGGCAGAGGGTGACAGAGGGCAAAACCCGGCACAGGCAGGGGCACAGGGGTAACAGTTACCCCAGTGGCATTGAGACACCCGTGTTTGCAAAAATGGTGGGGGGCAAAGGGGCTTTTTTTTATTTCCCCTCTCACAGAAAGCACCTCTCAGCATCGGCTTCCCAGGGCTGGGTTCTTAAAGGCACAGGCATCCCAATGCCTAGTCAATGCAACTCCTCTTTGTCTGATCTAACCTACTGAGGCTATGTCTACACTACAAAGTTCAAAGCGCTGCTGCGGGTGCCAGTGCTCCTGGTAATCCACCTCGATGAGGGGATTAGCTCTGAGCACTGGGAGCCGAGCCTGTCCACACTAGCGCTTTAAAGCACTCAAACTTGCTGTGATGGGGGGGGGGGGTGATTTTTCACACCCCTGAGCCAGCAAGTTAGAGCACTTTAACTTGCCAGTGTAGTATCAGATTGCATAGAGCAGTGTTTCCCAAACTTGGGAAGCCGCTTGTGTAGGGAAAGCCCCTGGAGCAAACCGCAGCCAGTGAGAGCCGCCATCGGCCGAACCTGCGGATGGGGCAGATAAACAAACCGGCTCAGCCCGCCAGGGGTTTTCCCTACACAAGTGGCGTCCCAAGTTTGGGAAACACTGGTATAGAGTCTCCTAGCAGTTGTCTTATCTGTTGCTGCGATTCCCTGAATTCCCTGAATTTTCAAATTTAATTTTTTCTTCTCATTTTAGAGCGGACTGAATTTTTGGCCTAGTGTCAAAAGTTTGTTTTGAGTCAATCCACCAATGGGGATTGCATTTTTGCAACTGTTATTTTGCCTCTCAGTCTAGCCCTTAGTGTTTTTCCGCATGCCACTGTGTACAACTTGATTCTCAAATATTCAATAAAGGCAGTATATTATCTCCTATAAGGTCTTTCTCCCTGGAAAAAAAATCTATTTTAATTACTGCCATCGTGGGTCAGACAAATAGTCCGCCTAATTTGGTATCCTGTCTTGTGACAGTGGCCAATGCCAGGTGCTAATTTGGGAATGATCAGACGAGGCAATGACTCAGTGAACCATCCCATTGTCCACTCCCAGCATGAGTTATACACCCTTGAGTCAAGAACTTTTAATAAATAAATCATTTTTTTATGTGCTTCTTTGTTCTTGAGCCTGTAGGGTGCAGTAAGGCCAGTTCCAATGCCTTGAACCTAAACACCTGAATGAATCTTAGTCTACCCTCATACAGTTCCTGTTACCTCTCCCAAACATTTAATATACCTAAGGCCATATCTACACTTTAAATGTGTAGTAACTCAACTTATGTCAGCATAGAGTCACTACGTCACTTGTGTGCATGCCTCCTGGACTCCTTGTCTCAGCAGTCAGGGTACTCACCAGAAGCACTTGTACAGAGTCAGAGTGAGGTGCACCATGAATAGATATCCCCTGTATTTTGGGAAGCTTTGTTTTGGCAGTGTATGCTGGGTACCAAACAGGTCAGACAGGGGTGGTTGTGGCCATGGGATCCAACTTCTTATAATGCATTGTTAACCATCCACTAATTTTATATGTATCCCATACATAAATGTATACATAATGTTTACACCTTTTTTTCTAAACCCACTAAGCTGCCTGGCCCTCCTCACTGTCTGCCATCTCACACAGAATCATGGAACTTGCATGGCTCTGCACTATTGTCATGAGCGTTTGCACCCAAAGGTGCATGCTCCTTTATTGTTTGCAGATCAGCAAACATACATGTGGGGTGTGACATTATACTCTACATTCTTTATGAAAATATGCTTATGATATGGATATGACATAGCTAAAATACACTTTATGCAAGACGTCTGATGTGGGGTATCATTGCAAAATGGAAGACCTATTGACTGTGTTTATCCAACCTGTATGCATGTAACATTTGTCTCTGTATTTCAAAAGTTGTCTCTGTATTTCAAATGAAGTAAAAATCTTAAGTGAATCTGAATGTTCCATAGAATCTCTATGGATAGTAATTTCATGCTCTAATAAGAATATAACATGAGGGATCTATTATCAACCACCTGACCAGGACAGTGATAGTGACGATGAAATGCTGAGGGAGATTAGAGAGGCGATCAAAATTAAGAACTCAATAATAATGGGGGGGTTTCAATTATTCCCATATTGACTGGGAACATGTCACCTCAGGACGAAATGCAGAAACAACATTTCTCGATACTTTAAAGGACTGCTTCTTGGAGCAGGTGGTACAGGAACGCACAAGAGGAGAGGCAATTCTCGATTTAGTCCTGAGTGGAGCGCAGGATATGGTCCAAGACGTAACAATAACAGGTCCGCTTCAAATAGTGACCATAATATAATAACTTTTAACATTCCTGTGGTGGGAAGAACACCTCAACAGCCCACCACTGTGGCATTTAATTTCAGAAAGGGGAACTATGCAAAAATGAGGGGGTTAGTTAAACAGAAATTAAAAGGTACAGTGACTAGAGTGAAATCCCTGCAAGCTGCATGGACACTTTTCAAAAGAGACCATAACAGAGGCCCAACTGAAATGTATACCCCAAATTAAAAAACACAGTAAAAGAACTAAAAAAGAGCCACCATGGCTTAACAACCATATAAAAGAAGCAGTGAGAGATTAAAAAAAGCATCTTTTAAAAAGTGGAAGTCAATTCTAGTGAGGTAAATAGAAAGGAGCATAAACACTGCCAAATTAAGTGTAAAAATGTAATAAGAAAAGCCAAAAAGAAGTTTGAAGAACAGCTAGCCAAAAACTCAAAAGGTAATAACAAAATGTTTTTTAAGTACATCAGAAGCAGGAAGACTGCTAAACAACCAATGGGGCCCCTAGACGATCGAGATACAAAAGGAGCACTTAAAGACGATAAAGTAATTGCGGAGAAACTAAACGTATTCTTTGCTTCAGTCTTCACGGCTGAGGATGTTAGGGAGATTCCCAAACCTGAGCTGGCTTTTGTAGGTGACAAATCTGAGAAATTGTCACAGACTGAGGTGTCACTAGAGGAGGTTTTGGAATTAATTGATAAACTTAACAATAACAAGTCACTGGGACCAGATGGCATTGACCCAGGAGTTCTGAAAGAACTTAAATGTGAAATTGCAGAACTACTAACTGTGGTTTGTAACCTGTCCTTTAAATCAGCTTCTGTACCCAATGAGTGGAAGATAGCTAATGTAATGCCAATATTTAAAAGGAGGTGATCCTGGCAATTCTAACATCAGTACTGGGCAAATTAGTTGAAACAATCGTAAAGAATAAAATTGTCAGACACATAGAAGAACATAAATTGTTGGGCAAAAGTCAACATGGTTTCTGTAAAGGGAAATCATGTCTTACTAATCTATTAGAGTTCTTTGAAGTGGTCAACAAATATGTGGACAAGGGGGATCCAGTGGACATAGTGTACTTAGATTTCCAGAAAGCCTTTGACAAGGTCCCTCACCAAAGGCTCTTATGTAAATTAAGTTGCAAGGGATAACAGGGAAGATCCTTTCAAGGATTGAGAACTAGTTAAAAGACAGGGAACAAAGGGTAGGAATAAATGGTAAATTTTCAGAATGGAGAGGGATAACTAGTGGTGTTCCCCAAGGATCAGTGCTAGGACCAATCCTATTCAACTTATTCATAAATGATCTGGAGACAGGGGTAAAAACTGAGGTGGCAAAGTTTGCAGATGATACTAAACTGCTCAAAATAGTTAAGACCAAAGCAAACTGTGAAGAACTTCAAAAAGATCTCACAAAACTAAGTGATTGGGCAACAAAATGGCAAATGAAATTTAATGTGGATAAAAGTAAAGTAATGCACATTGGGAAAAATAATTCCAACTATACATACAATATGATGGGGGCCAATTTAGCTACAACTAATCAGGAAAAAGATCTTGGAGCCATCGTGGATAGTTCTCTGAAGACGGCCACGCAGTGTGCAGCGGCGGTCAAAAAAAGCAAACAGGATGTTAGGAATCATTAAAAAGGGGATAAAGAATAAGACGGAGAATATCTTATTGCCCTTGTATAAATCCATGGTATGCCACATCTTGAATACTGCGTACAGATGTGGTCTTCTCATCTCAAAAAAGATATACTGGCATTAGAAAAGGTTCAGAGAAGGGCAACTAAAATAATTAGGGGTTTGGAATGGATCCCATATGAGGAGAGATTAAAGAGGCTAGGACTTTTCAGCTTGGAAAAGAGGAGACTAAGGGGGCATATGATAGAGGTATATAAAATCATGAGTGATGTGGAGAAAGTGAATAAGGAAAAGTTATTTACTTGTTCCCATAATATAAGAACGAGGGGCCACCAAATGAAATTAATGGGCAGCAGGTTTAAAACGAATAAAAGGAAGTTCTTCTTCACACAGTGCACAGTCAACTTGTGGAACTCCTTGCCTGAGGAGGTTGTGAAGGCTAGGACTATAACAGGGTTTAAAAGAGAACTGGATAAATTCATCGTGGTTAAGTCCATTGATGGCTATTAGCCAGGATGGATAAGGAACGGTGTCCCTAGCCTCTGTTTGTCAGAGGGTGGTGATGGATGGCATGAGAGATATCACTTGATCATTACCTGTTAGGTTCACTCCCTCTGGGGCATCTGGCATTGGCCACTGTCGGTAGACAGATTACTGGGCTGGATGGACCTTTGGTCTGACCCAGTATGGCCATTCTTATGCTCTGTTAGATGAGGCCAGACAATGTTAGTGGCTTATTGAAGGAATGCACAAACACATAAAGATCACCCCAGGAACTGTGTGCAATAGGAACCTCTGAATGATAGTGCTATACAAAGGCCATCGGATGTTGCTAACTGCTACAGAGAGCAGTCTCACGTACCTACGGTGTGAGAAACTGCTATCTGTCGGAATTAGCTTCATCAGATTGCAGTGTTACAGGTCTCCCATGACCGTCTCATAAACAAACTATGGAAATGCAACCTAGATGGAGCTAAAATAAATGGGTGCAAAACTAGTTGGAAAACAGTTCCGACAGTAGTTATCAGTGATTCACAGGCTGAAAGGGCTGAGTCAGGCTGAAAGGGCATAACAAATGGGTCTCTCTAAGGATCAGTTCTGGATAAGTTTCTATTCAAAATCTGAATCAGTGATTGAGATAATGGCATAGAGAGTACAATTATTAAGTTTGTGAATGATAACAAGCTGCACACATACTAAATGGGAAATGACTTCCTAGGAAGGACGACTGCAGAAAGAGGTCTGGGGGTCACAGTGGACCACAAGCTGGATATGAGTACTGTGGAAAGGGATCTATTCCAAAAAACAGAACATCACTCTGGGATATCCACTCTACTCTGCGCTGATTAGGTCTCAACTGTAGTAAAAATTGGAGAGAGTCCAGAGAAGGGAGAAAAAATAAGGTCTAGAAAACCTGACCTATGAGGGAAGTAGCATCTTTTTACAAAAGCTGTTTCTTACAATCTATAAGTATAAATAACAGCTATAGATAGCACATTTCTACACTTAGCAATTTCACATATACTACAGTGCAAGAAACTGCTACCTGTAGGCATTTGCTACATCGGGTAGCAGTTTACTACAATAGCAGTTTCTTATAATCCATTACCTATCGGTAACTGCTACCAGTAACACAGTCCTACCCAGAGCAGTTTAATACACTACACCTGTCTGGTCCCGGACAGGATCGGACCCGCTTACTTTCACCTCCGCCCCCCGCAGTGGCCACGATCCCTTTGCTTTCAGTCCCAGCGGCCAGGGCTCCCTTGGTGCACGTCACTCCGGGCTGCCATTGGCCATGAAGCGCGCAGCCCCCAGAGACGCGGCCCCGATCCTGCCGGGGAAGGTGCCCTGCTGCCCGCGTGCGGCGGCCGGGGAGCGCCGCTGAGCCCCCGTGGGAGGAGAGCGAGTAGCGGGGAGGGGCTGGGCGAGGGGTTTGCTCGGACACGCCGCTGGCGCCAGAGCGGCTGGAGCTTCCCCATCGCACAGCCCTGGGCCGACCCCAGGCGGCCTCCTGCCCGGGGCGGGGGGGTGTGACTGTGGAGGCAGCTAGGTAAAGCCTGTCTCGGGGATGGGAGAGATTCCTCAGCCGGAGACTGTCCCCGTCCCAGCGGTTCTGAGCCTCACCTGCCCGCTGCTCCCAGAGCGGGTGTGACTGCGGAGTGCCCACACCTGCCTTCACTCCCTAACCAAGGCAGACTCCCCGGGGTGGTGTGTCCCAGACGCTGCTCTTCCTAAACCTCAGTGCCCGCTTTACCCTGCCCCTTATAAACAGCAGGCTGCTTCCCGCCGCCCAGTTTTCAGCTACCTTGTTTCCCTTCCTCCACGTACCGAAGGATCAGGTTTCAAGGTAATGCTCTGGGGCCCCCTTTCCACATCTCCTATCAGTGATTCCTTCCCCACAGTTACCCCCCGCCCAAAAGAAGAAAACCATTTCTGGTGAAGACATGCCGCTGCGTGGACCAGAAATGGGTAAAAGGACTAAAGCCTCCAATTGTGGTTCTTTCCTGCTTAAATGAGTTTAAATGTCTCCTAAAAAGTTCAGAGAGTTGATTCAGAAAAACACCCCAAAGCTCAGATTCTTCACCACACTTGTAGGGACGTCTATCAGTTACTAAGGGAAAACTTATGCAGACCTTACAGTACCCTGTGGCTCCCCACCCCTTTCCACTGTGCAAAAACAAAATCCCATAATTATCTTCCCCTCCATCTGGGTGCTGATATCATCCTCATCATGCTGGAATCTGAGCGCCCAAGGTTTTTGGAAAGTCAGGGAAACCAGTGGTAGTTTTGCCTGATTATGGTGTTCAGGCCTGGGCCCTGGGTGATGATTCCTCTTTTCATTCCCCCCCACAAGGTTCAGGGTAAAATGATACAATTCCCTTTGAAAGAAAAGGCAACATTTCCCATCGCTTTCTTCACCTCCCCCCCCCCCCCATTACCTTTTACTTTCCAGCTAGACTTCAATGTTGCTCAAAACCCTACACCTCAAGTCTGTTTATTTCTAGGGCCCCACGCTCTCATTACCATTACATTATTTTTTTAAGCTAGGCATTGTACAAAACACATTGTGACAGGGACTGACTCTTCCTAAGAGTTTATTAACTCCTTGGCTTCCATAGCTCAGATGTCTGTAGCTTAGCAGGGGGGAAAGGTGAGAAGCACAAATACATGATTGTCCCAAGCCCCAAACTGTGTTATTCCCAATGGAGTCAATGGAATTTTTGTCATTTCAGTGGGAACAGGAACAACTCCTGCATCCACACTAGGAGCGTTTTGCCGGTGTAGTATACTGGGATAGCTTTACTGGCAAAGACTTTTCAAGAGTAGACCTGGCCATCGGTTTAGCTGTGCTCATGGTTGAGCTCAGATACCATAGCAATGAATGCCATATAAGAATATAAGCAGAATTAAATAGGAAAGATTCTGCAATATTAGGCAGAGACTTAGCTTAATATTTGCTTTGTTTTTGATACTTAAATGGCAACTTAACCCCCCCCCTTTTTTTTTTTGCTTTTACACTCCCCCTTTGTGCTTTTTTTAGCATAACTAACATTTTTAAATTTTTAATTGCATTAAGCTTTGTATTTTTGTTTTTAGCTTAGGAGTATTAGAATTAGCCTTATAAGTTAACTGGATATAACAATAATGCATGATTAGTATTGTGGCAAAGTTCCTCCTCTACCTTGGTGGGTCCCGCACTTATTGGCGGATTTGCTCGCTCCACAGATTCACCCTGTGCGTCAGGAAACAGTTCAGAAACCTTCCCCTCTGGTAGAAGCTATAGTCCAGGTCAATTCCTCCTGTGTTTGATCAGGAGTTGGGAGGTATGGGGGGAACCCGGGCCCGCCCTCTACTCCAGGTTCCAGCCCAGGGCCCTGCGGACTGCAGCTGTTTAGAGTGCCTCCTGGTACGGTTGCACGACACCTACAACTCCCTGGGCTATTTCCCCATGGCCTCCTCCCAACACCTTCTTTGTCCTCACCACCGGACCTTCCTCCTGATGTCTGATAACGCTTGTACTTCTCAGTACGCCTACTCACTCTCAGCTTCTTGCACTCCTCTTGCTCCCCGGTCCTCTCACTCTCACACATTTCCACTCCTTTTGGTTTGACTGGAGTGAGCCCTTTTATAGCATCAGAGGGGCCTTAATTAGAGTCAGGTGCTTAACTGCCTCACCTGACTCTTAGCAGGTTAATTGGAGTCAGGTGGTCTATTAGCCTGGAGCAGCCCCTGCTCTGGTCACTCAGGGAACAGAAAACTACTTATCCAGTGGCCAGTATATCTCCTTTCTGCCACTCTGCTGTTCCCAACTGCTCTGGGTCTATCACAGTATGAACATGAAAGGCATTTTTGTTATTACATTTATTACAACAACAATAACATATTTTTAGACTAAATAAAAGCAATATACCCATTAATGTTTTTATTGTAATAATATGCTGGGGTTGTTTTACTGTCTTAGTTATATAGCACATTACATTATAATTAGTACATAAAGTAAACACTTTATAGGCTGTATGAAAAGCATGTTTTTTAATTTAATATATATTTTGAAGCACATGGATTTAACCCTACAAGTTAGAAATTTTTTGAACCTTTGGTAGGAGTAAGCGCAAATTTTGAAATTGGTTGGATATTAAAGTGGTTCAATTAAAAGAATTTGATACCTAAGGTTTGATTGTAGGACTTGTTTGCAGGCCAATAAATAATGTGATTTTTTGCGGTTATGGTGAAATTTTTTAGATATTATGCTGAATTATTTAATTTTACAAGCATTTTTTTTATGGGCTTGGCAGGATTTGGTATGTGGGAGTCTACACCTCTCCTATCGGCCCATATGCTTGGAAGGAAGGAGCACTGCGAGTACTTGCACATTTATTTTGAAAATTTTTAAGTATGTTTTTATGGCCACAAATTAGATGGCATTTTTGAAGCTCTAGTCAGGGCAGTGGGCCACGCTTGATGCTTGAGATTATTTTGAATGGCCATTAGTTGGTCATTTAGGAAATTTTGAATTTTTGAACATGCTAGATTTTATTGCAATTTTTTTTTGCCTTAGTGATTTTTAATATTATTTTTGTTAACAGCTTTTGGGTTATTAAACTAAGGGCAGAAATAACATGTAATTTACCAACTGTAGCTTGCACTTGGGTTAGCTGTCCTTTAGTAATAAGACCAGTGGCTTTTTTTAGTTGCTTTAATTTTTTATTATGTTGTTGGCCCTTAAGAATATTTCAAATTGCTGCTGCACTATTTGCACCATTTTATACGTGGTTAGCTAAGTCTTTTTTTTTTTTTTTAGAGGAGACCTGGGCTTTTTGCTGTGCTAGCCAAATAGCAGCCCCTTTGAGCAATTTAGATAAATGAAAGTGATTTGAAAGCTGGATAGGGGCAGGGTAAATTTTACAGTTTTTAATGTGGCATTAATTATTGTTATTTGATATTTTAGTATATTTTTGGGGGGGATAGCATTATATTATATTTATTGTTTAAATATTTGTAGGTACTTTTGAGAGGCATTAACATTAATAGCATAGGAAGGAGTATTTTGTAATATGGTACAGGTTAAATTATTAGTTACTGGGATTATTTTAGTACATGTACAATTTTTAGTAGCAGAACATACTCTTTGAGTATGAGTTTGATTATTTATTAATTGGGTAACCAAAACAATAAGGACTTTTTTAATATACTATACACTTTTTGTTTGGCCATTCTATTAACCCCATTATAAAACTTTAATTTTAAATTTTTGAAGCTTATTTGTAGTGATGTTATATATTTTTATTTGTTTTGATTAGTTTTTTTTTCTTTTTAATTGTTTGCTTATATGGGATATTTTGAACTTTAAAAATAATTTTTGTAAACAATATTTAAATAAATTACCAAAGTGTGAAGGCTTTGGCCATTGGGTTTTATTAGATATATGGCATTGTTTGTATTTGGATGTATTACAGGGGTAATAGTGTAATGGAGGAGATGGCGGGGGTAGTGGCAACAAGGTGCCTTTGGTATTTGTTATTTAAAATTTAATTAGGGAGGGCAATACATGCTGAAGGTACTTATTTAAAAACACAGGGCGCAGCCTGTAGAATAAACCCCAACATTTAATTAATACCACATTCCTAAGCATGGGTTTTACAAGGGTTTTTTTTTGCCAGTGTATAATTTTTTGGTTTTTTTTTAATTAGGGTTAGTTAATAATATTTTTCGGAGTTAGGAATATTTGGACTTTGGCAATTTTAGCGGAGCTAGTATTTTTTTTTTTTTTTTAAGCAATTGTGGCTTAGCATTATACAGGGGAGAGGTTACCAGCACATTGCCCTGTAGTGCTTTGGCTTTTGTAGCAAATACTGAATTCAGGTTAGCATTGCCAGTGGACAAGGGAGAGGTTACTAGCACATTACCTTGTTTTTCTCTTTTGCTATTTAGGAGGAAAAGAAATACTAGAAGGAGAGACCGGCTGATTAATAGTAGGAGTGGAATTATTTTGAGGAGGGTTTTTTTTTTTTTTGCAGTGAGAAACATGGGTCCAGACAGTTAGTTTTTGGCCCTTTACAGTGGTGTTGGTAGTTAGCAGGACTTGGTAAGGGCCTTTTTAGCGTGGAGCCAAAGCAGTTTTTTGTTGGTGGACCTTTACATAGATCCAATTTTTTGGTTTCAAGGAGTGGCAGGGCTGCTAGGGTTTTTGGGTAGCGCTTTTTTTATTTCTGAGCAGGGCCAGCTCTGGCTTTTTTGCCGCCCCAGGCAAAAAAGCCTCCGCCGCGCCCCCCCCCCCCCCCCGCGGGGAGGGGGGGGCGGCCGGAGCCCGGCAGGGGGGCGGCGAGCCCCGGCGGGGGCTCCGCTCTCCCGCCGGGGGGAGGGCGGCCGGAGCCCCGGGGCGAGGGTGGCGAGCCCCGCGGCCGGGGGGAGGGCGCCGGAGGGGAGGGCGGCCGGAGCCCTGGGAGGAGGGCGGCGAGCCCCGGCTGGGGCTCGGCTCTCCCCCCGGTGGCCAGAGCGCAGGGCAGCCGGGGGGAGGGCGCCGGGGGGAGGGCGGCCAGAGCGCCGGGGGGAGGGCGGCCAGAGCGCCGGGGGGAGGGCGGCGAGCCCGGCTGTGGCCCCGGCTCTCCCCGGCGGCCCGAGCGCCGCGCCGCCCCCCTCCAGGTGCCGCCCCAAGCACCAGCTTGGTTGCCTGGTGCCTGGAGCCAGCCCTGTTTCTGAGAAAAGAAACCTAACACATTTTATTAATGCTTGGCAGTGTTTTGCAGATTTTACAGCTGCTTGGGCATATTTAAGTCCCCCCCCCCTTTTTTTTTGTTAGCCAATTTTTAGCTGTGAGCAGCGTCTTTGAACAGGGCCAGCATTTTATTTTTGGACTAAGCTTGCTAGCTATGTTTTTTTTGTTTTTTGTTTTTTTGTTTGTTTGGTTTTGGGGGGGAAGCTTTTTGTTTGTTTGGGCGGGGTTTGGCTTTTTTTAATTTATAGGAAATTTTTACTATGATGCATCGGGTTTTTTTCTCTCCCTTTTTTTTTTTTTAACCTGAGGGCATCATCACAACGCCTTTGTGCGGACTGAACACACTTGTGTGCTTTTTTGAGGGCGTTACCACCCCTCAACTCAATAGGTCTGACCTAAGCCACACATTGGCTTACCCTGGGGCAACAACACATTTCCCAGTCCCGCATACGCATATTACTGACCTTACATGGGGCAACCAATTCCCCAACACTGTTCTGCGTCTGATCTTGTTGCATAAATAAAAGGTCGCATGGCATGAGCCCAAAGGGACAGATGGCCCCAGTCAGTCCTCCTCCGACACCCCAGCAGAGATTTCAAAAGGTCTCTTGACGCCTGGGGTTCGAAGGGGAACGGTCCGTAGTAGTGGTCACTGCCTCAGCCGGGCGTAGCCATCCGAGTCACACGGCACCAAATATTGTGGAAGAAACAAACTTTACTTTTAGGTTGGAAGCAATAAAATTACAGACAGCTTTATTTAGGACATGCAATTGCAAGGGAAGAACACAGCTGACAGAGAGCATCTTTGCCTTAGTTTTTTTAAAGTACAAGCAATATTACACAAGCATTTATACATTTTAGTGGCATGCATTAATTTAAAACATTTGCAGTTTGTTTATGTTATGTTTTGCTTTTTTTTAATTTTTGTTTTTAATTATTGCTATTTTAAGGCTGGGTCACACTGACTATTTTGCTGTTTTTATTTGCTTTTGATGTGAGCCCTGCTTTTACAGGCTCCGCAATATTAGGCTAAGACTTAGCTTAACAGATGCTTTGTTTTTGATACTTAAATGGCAACTTAAACCTTTTTTTTTTTTTTTTTTTGCTTTTACACTGTCATGATCCACAACACTATAGTTTACAATCGTGTCTCTGTAGTATTTTGGGCCATTACTGTAGAATACTGTAGACTGTTTTGTTTATGATTTAAGGAAGGTGTGCGCTTTGGAAGGAAGAATGCCATTTCCCTTTTTAGGTGTTCTATTTTATCAAACCACTCAATTAATTTTAAAAATCATCTTTGGTTAGAAATAGACAATCTTCAGGCCCAAATGTCAGACTTTGAGGCCAGAAACGACAACCAGATCATCTAGTCTGACCTGCTGTATATCACAGGCCACCAACACCCAGGCATTAAACCCAACAACTGAAATTAGACCAAAGTATTAAATCCCTCAGGAGATTAAACTGTCACAGGCAGAGAATAGGAGGCGCGGAGGTGCACCAGGCATGGCAAGGAATTGAGTTAATAAGATATACCCTGATGATTCTAACACAAGAACTGCACCACATGCTGCAGAGGAAGGCAACCCCCTCCCACCCCCAGCT
The DNA here is from genome assembly GCF_028017835.1 of Emys orbicularis. Taxonomy (NCBI): domain Eukaryota; kingdom Metazoa; phylum Chordata; order Testudines; family Emydidae; genus Emys; species Emys orbicularis. Next base: position 142,798 of record NW_027045124.1, read on the forward strand.
CACTGCCAATCTGACCTGGGGAAGATGCCTTCCCAACTCCACATATGGTGGTCAGTTAGATCCTGAGCATGTGAGCAAGAGCCAGCTGGCTAAGCACATCAGAAAATTCTCAGTAACACCTGAGAGCTGGGCTTACCTCATCCAGTGTCCCATCTCCAGCCATCGCCATCTGTGATGCTTTAGAGGAAGGAGATAAACACCAGAATACAATGCGGGGCTGGAGAAAATCCCTGCAGGTGACCAGCTGAAGCCCTTAAGCATGATATTTTAGGAACATAAAATATGAACCAGAAGGGATGCTCAGGGCTGTGAAGCCAGCTCCCCTAACCAACCACATCATACAATCCCACTCATAAATTTGTCCAGCTCTCTCTTAAAATTAAGTTGCTTGTCCCAACAACTCCTATTGTGAGACTGTTCCAGAACTTCATTGTATTTGATTGCCCTTCTAAGAGGCAGCTGCTAATGGGAAGGTCCTAATCACTACAGTGCAGCACCAGTCAAGTTGAGTTAACTAGCATCAGCCCTAACTGGCTAGACTGGAGGGTGGTATCTGCTTAAAGGAAATACTGGTTACAGCTGGACTATACCCACTATAGCATTCATAAAAAACAAGCTACACTTTGTTTTCCTGAAGTGATTGAGCTGAAAATACCCCAATGTGTGGCAACTCTCACATTAATATATCTGCATGTGGCAATGGTAAAATAATAGATACCATTTTCGGCTTACCACCCCCACCCCTGATATAGTAGGCAAATACCAGGAAGATAGAATTCCTTTCTTGGGTGCCTCTCCCAGCAGTACCCAGGCCTGGTTGGGGTTGGACAATTGTTACAGAGTTAAGAGTTTGGTGGCTAAATCCTTCCTTCAGTTACAACCATGCAACCCGTGTGGGGTTAGAGTTGTGTAACTGAGGGCAGAATTTAGCCCATTGTACCAATTCTAGTTGATAGTGTAAGCTACTACATTTTAAATAGAGACATAATTAGTACTCCATCACCACCACAACCAACAAAAAATCCTTCTGCTCCAATATTTGTTAAAAATCAGGAGCTGGGGTGGAAACTGATGTCACAACACTCTGCAGTTTCCTAGGTCACCTCCACAATCCCAGCATTCCCCACTGTCACACGCACCTTCCCTAGTTCTAGGGCATTATTGTGAAACATAAAACACAACATTTATTATGACATTTATAGTCTGGAGGTAGCACCTCAAGGCCCCAACACAGCCAATTCTTATTAACTAAGCTAAAATTTATTAAAAAACTAAAGAGAGAGTATGGTTAAAAGATCAATATACATACAGGCATGAATTCAATTCATTGAGGTGCAGATTCATAGCAGAGATGGTGAGCTTTGTAGTTGCAAAGAGTTCTTTCAGAAATCGTTCATAGGTTATAGTCCGATGTCCAAATATCATATTCAGGGCGTACCAGCATAACTGGGATCTTGGTCTTGCGACTCAAAATTCTCCTGATGAAGTCCAAGTAGATCTGAAATGACAGAATCAAGACCCAAAGATCTTTTATACAATTTCATGTCTTTTGACAAATTGGAGTTCCTCAGGGAACAAAAGGTAATTAGGATGACTTTGAAGGAGGTCCATCACTGGTACTTAGCTATACGAATTAACATAAGGCCATTTGCTTGTTCCTCCTCCATTCACAGTACATTTCAAAGAGAGATGAATACCAAGATATCCCATGTTTACAATTCATTTAAATGATAGGATGTTCTTTTGACCTCTGAATTATCAGAATACAGCATAGACAGGGACTGTTGATTACATTGTCAACCCTACTCATACATATGTAAACACACAAAAACACAAACATTATCTCCCCACATGTCTTTTGAGGGTTATTTATTTTGCAGGATATTTAACCACTTCTAGCCGTGCATTACAGCACCTATATCCCCACCCCAGAGAAAAAAGTGTTCCAATTTTTCACACTTGTTATCTGGTTACACTAGTTTCAAGTCCCTTTCATCCAGGGGGATCCCAGTATAAAATCCAAGCATGTTTCAGATGTCCTTATGTGCATCATGAATCTCACAATCATGTCACTGAATCAAATTGCTGCCTTGCCAAAAGTGGCAAGAATGGAATGGATTTCTATTTTCTGTGAGGATGTATACAGGCATTGCCTTTCAGTCAATGTCTAATATTTAATCTTGATAGGGGAATGGCAGAATAAGAGGCTAAAAATAATAGTATTTGGCATTTACAGAACACCTTTCATCAGAGGCTCTCATACTGTTCAAATACAGGAGTGGTAAATTTAACTCAAACATACCTAAGAAACCCAAAGGAAATGTAAAAATAAGTTCACTATCTTGGTAATCCTTATGGGTACTTACTGGCTGTGTTATTCTCTTTGGAGGACAAATGCCTGGGAGGTCGCCTGGCATGGGGAATCTGCGGGGCGACGGGAGATGAGAGCACAGGTCTGTGATCAGGGCCGAACGACAAACAAAGTTACAGAGCCCAGCCCCTGGTGAGGGCAGGGCAGCAAAGAGTCTCTGGCTCAGGCCTGCACTCAGGCTGTGCAGCAAAACAGTCGAGCCTCCTAACTGTAGCGGAGGGCCAACAAGTGCAGGCTTCTTGCCTAAGAGAGGGAACTGCCACCCACGGATTGGGGTGGCAGGGGGGGACGCAGGCCCATCCACTCCCCTGCGTCCCAGCAGGGCCCTAGCAGTGCCAGAGCGGTCTGCCAATGGGTCAGCGGGGATCCTGAGCACACCACACTGACTCACTTGCTGACAGTGTTGCAGCCAGACAGGGATCGGCTATCTCTGGGCCACTTATTAACTCTCCCTCAGGGCGTACCTGGCTCTGTAGAGGGTCGTCCATGTTGTCGGGGAAGAGGGCCTCTGTCAGGGCTTGCAGCTCCTCCGTGTTTGGGTCTCTAAATGGCGTTGGCCACTCCGCAGATTCCTCAGGGTCTGTGGCAGCCTCCCAGCTCGGGAGCTTGCAGGAAGCCTCTGGCGCCTCCGGCAGCTGGGCCCCAACTGAGTTTTCCGGCCCGACTTTTGTACTTCCTGTCCCGCCCTCCGGCTGGAGGGTTGAGTGTGGCGTGGCTCTGCCCACCAGGGTTCAGTGAGGGGCCCCTCCCCTCTGGGTTTGTGGGCGGCCAATCCGCCTCACTACAGTCGGTCAGTTGAAAGTGATATGTTTTTGTTTTTGTTTTAGGATATAAATGGTGCAAGACTTCCACTTCAGAAAATTCTTTGTAAATCTAATAACAGCTGTATTTGCACTGCCAAGGACCTCCTGCAGAGACTGAATAATTTTTGAAAAATTAAGAACCTCAGCAAAAAGGAATAGATCTTCAAATTTTGAACAGTGCTTCAGAAGAACTGCAAAATTAAAGCCGGAATTTATCTAGTTCCTTGGAATTAGTAGCAAGCAATACTCCTGCTTCTGAAGAAATGAGATCATCTGAAAGCAAATGGAAGGAGTTATGTGAGGAAGCTGAACACATAGCCAAGGAACCTGAAATTGCCTTTTCCCCTCAGGCAGTAGCAAAAGTTGACCTCAGCACTGCAAACCAGCAAGGCCACAAAGAACAAACAAAATATACTCCAAGCTGGCACAGCTCTTTGTTTCTGGCACACAGGATCAGTCGTTTGCATATGATGTTCTGAAGAGCAGTCAACAATATATAAAAAACGGTTTCTACTATCCTGTGCTGGATGAATTCTCGCTAAGCTTGGCAGATGATTCACCTCTAACTCTAGTTAGCTGTCTGATTTTTTTACATTTTATCCTTCAAAAAGATCCATGAGTTTATTAGGCCTGGTCTACACTAGGAGCTTATATCGAATTTAGCGCCGTTACATCGAATTAACCCTGCACCCGTCCACACCAGGAAGCTACTTAGTTCGAAATAGACCTCTTTTAAATTCGACTTCTGTAATCCTCGAAAACGAGAGGAGTAGCGCTAAATTCGAAATGGCAATATCGAATTAGGCTAGGTGTGGATGGAAATCGACGGTAATAGCTCCGGGAGCTATCCCACAGTGCACCACTCTGTTGACGCTCTGGACAGCACTTCGAGCTCGGATGCTCTGACCAGCCACACAGGAAAAGCCCCGGGAAAATTTGAATTCCTTTTCCTGTCTGGCCAGTTTGAATCTCATTTTCTGTTTGGACAGCGTGGAGAGCTCAGCAGCACTGGCAACGATGCAGAGCTCTCCAGCAGAGTTGGCCGTGCAATCTAATAGAAAGAGGGCCCCAGCATGGACTGATCGGGAAGTCTTGGATCTCATCGCTGTGTGGGGCGATGAGTCCGTGCTTTCAGAGCTGCGCTCCAAAAGAAGGAATGCAAAGATCTACGAGAAGATCTCGAAAGCCATGGCAGAGAGAGGATACAGCCGGGATGCAACGCAGTGCCGCGTGAAAATCAAGGAGCTGAGACAAGGCTACCAAAAAACCAAAGAGGCAAACCGACGCTCCGGATCCCAGCCCCACACATCACGTTTCTACGAGGCACTGCATTCCATCCTAGGTGCGGCCGCCACCACTACCCCACCACTGACCGTGGACTCCGAGGATGGGATATTGTCCACGGCCGGTTCCTCCTCGGAAATGTTAGGTGACGGGGAAGATGAGGAAGGAGATGAGGAGGACGAGGCAGTCGACAGCGCTTGCACCGCTGATTTCAACGACAGCCAGGAGCTCTTCATCACCCTTACCGAGATCCCCTACCAACCGTCCACAGCCCTTACCCTGGACACCGAATCAGGGGAAGGATCAAGCAGTGAGTGCTTTAAACATCTAAACATTTCATTTTAACATAAGTGGAATATTTATATTGTGAAGAATGGGCTTTTCAGTCACTCATTTAAACATAGAAACTTTTATTTATAACAAAACAGGAATATTAACTATATTAGTAATTTGTTGTTCATGATTTGGTTGGCTTAGTGAACTATTTACTACTAACTATATATAGAAAATCAAGTACTGTCCGGATATTCATGATTAGTCCACCACAGGACGCTCCACTCTGTAGTCCGTTATGCTGAACTTAAAGGAAAAGGCGGTCAATGTGCCCGGGAATGGACAGACAGTCCTCCTGGGATAGCTCGGCATAGCTCTCCTGCAGGTACCGCTCCAGCATGCGCACGAGGTTCAATGGCAGGGCGATCTTGTTTGGTCCCCCGTGGTAACACACGTTCCCACGCCATGAGTCCATCAGGTAGTCGGGGATCAGTGCGCGGCACAGCATGGCGGCATACGGCCCAGGCCTCTGCATGCTTTCACGCAGCATCCTTCCCCTCTCGGTCTCCGAGATCCTCATGAGGGTTATGTCACACATGACGCCCTGCTTTAAATTAGGAAGGGGAATGTTAGTATTGGGACTGCTTTACAGCCACGCTGTGGAGGCGGCAGAGGGGCAGCATACAGGGATCTTTCCCGGGGACAGCCGCGAGGTGGTGGGACAGGGGCAGAGCTCATGCTTCCCTGATTGCTGCCAGCAGAGAGTGGCCTTGCATTCAGTGCGAAAGGAGCCCAGTGCTACTATTACATGTTTAAGCTGCCACAAGTCTACGGCTTACCATGTTTTCCTGCAGCAGAAGTAGAGGTGTCCTGCAACGCTTCTCTGATCGCAACTGCAGGACCCCAGACACATAAGGCGAGGGCCGAAAATTCGACCTTGTCCTGAGTGCGCATGTGAAAGGTGCAGTGCATGGTGTTGTTCACAGAGAAAGACTATGCTCTTTGTTAGCAACTTCATGTATCTGTCTCAGGAATTTACTCCCTTTTTCCCATTCCCACAGACACATCTGCGACTGTCTCCCAACCCAGCCTGGCATCACACTCCCAGAGGCTAGCGCAGATTAGAAGAAGGAAGAGAAAAACTCGTGAAGACATGTTTTATGAACTTATGGAGTGCTCACGAGAGCAGGCAGCCCAGACGACACAGTGGAGGGAGAACTTGTCACAAATGCACAGAGCAGTCATGGAACGGGAGGAGAGGTGGCGCCAGGAGGACCAGCAGGCTACTCAAACCCTGCTTGGACTAATGAGGGAGCAAACGGAGACGCTCCGGCGCCTAGTGGATGTTCTGCAAGACCGGAGGCAGGAGGACAGAGCACTGCTGCTGTCTATCTCTAACCGCCCTCCCCCGCCACCAAGTCCCACACCCCCCTCACCAAAAGTACAAAGAAGGAGGGGCGGCAAGGTCCGTTAAAACTGTCAGTCGGCCACTGCACACTGCTGCAGCAATGGAAGGCTCTCGTTCCAAAGTTTGAAAAGTCCTTTCCTACCCATCTCACACTAGCCCATGTCCAAGTTTCCTCCACCCCCCCCCCCTTTTCATGTGCGGTTCACAATAAAACATCTGTTTCTGTTAAGTACTGTTTCCGAGAGTGTCTTTTGGAGGGGATTCTGTCTGAAGGGGGGGAAGGGGTTTGTTACTTGGACAGGACAGTCACCTGTAGCAGGCTACAGAGGCGGGGGCAGGTCCAGCATCAGGACACATACACAGCACAGTCACCAGTTACCCTGGTCAGTCTGGGAGGCGGTTTTCTTGTTCTGGGGTGCGAGGGGGTTGATCTGTGACTTTGTGTCGGGGGAGGGCAGTTAGAGATCCTATGCTGCGGTCCTTATCCTGGATCACAGAGCCACGCAGCAGGGGATCTGTTACCCTCCGCCCCCTGCCAGAAAGTCACTTGGCCGACACATACATCCAGTCCCGCCCAGGACTGCTGGCAGGCTGCGTTGAAACAACCAGTCCAGCACTGCGGAGCCTGTCATTCCCAGACTTTAGAAGCATCATTTGCATCAAAACACTAAGCCCGCCCCCCCGCCACAGTCTGCGTCCCCGGTTTAAAACATTCCCGCGAAAACAGTAAAAAAGAGAACCTTGTGCATTAACGGAACAGAAAAGATTTTATTTGTTGGGAAGGTGGGGAAGGGGGTATGTAACTTGGAAGGATAGTCAACAGTAACTGGGTAAAGAAACGGGGGCAGGTTCAGCATCTGTGTCCACAAAGTAAAAAGTCACTGGAGACCCTGTTCAGTCAGGAACCTGGCTTTCAAAGCCTCCCTGATGCACAGCGCGTCCCGCTGTGATCTTCTAATCGCCCTGCTGTCTGGCTGGACGTAATCAGAAGCCAGGCTATTTGCCTCAACCTCCCGCCCTGACATATAGGTCTCCCCCTTGCTCTCACACAAATTGTGGAGCACACAGCAAGCAGCTATCACAATGGGGATATTGGTCTCGCTGAGATCACAGCGAGTGAGTAGGCTTCTCCATCTCCCCTTGAGACGGCCAAAAGCACACTCCACCACCATTCTGCACTTGCTGAGCCAGTAGTTGAATAGTTCTTTCCCTGAGTCCAGTGCGCCAGTGTAGGGCTTCATGAGCCAGGGCATTAGCGGGTATGCGGGGTCCCCGAGGATGACTGTAGGCATCTCCACATCCCCAACAGTTACTTTGTGGTCCGGGAAGTAAAGACCGTCCTGCAGCCGTCTACACAGACCAGAGTTCCTGAACACCCTAGCGTCATGAACCTTGCCAGGCCATCCAACGTAGATATTGGTAAAACGTCCCCGATGGTCCACCAGTGCTTGCAGCACCATGGAAAAGTAGCCCTTCCGGTTGATGTACTGGCTAGCCTGGTGGTCCGGTGCCAGGATAGGGATGTGAGTCCCATCTATAGCCCCACCGCAGTTTGGGAATCCCATCTCGGCAAAGCCATCTCTGATGAGCTCCACGTTTCCCAGGGTCACTACCTTAGATAGCAGTAGCTTGACGATTGCCCTGGCTACTTGCATAACAGCAACCCCCACGGTAGACTTGCCCACGCCAAACTGGTTAGCGACGGACCGGTAGCTGTCTGGCGTTGCGAGCTTCCAGAGGGCTATGGCCACTCGCTTCTGGACAGTCAGGGCTGCCCGCATCCGGGTGTCCTTTCGCTTCAGGGAAGGGGACAGCAACTCACACAGTTCGAGGAAAGTCCCCTTCCGCATGCGAAAGTTGCGCAGCCACTGGGATTCATCCCAGACCTGCAGCACTATGCGGTCCCACCATTCCGTGCTGGTTTCACGGGCCCAGAATCGCCGTTCAACAGTATCAACAAGACCCAGTGACAGCGAAATGTCCTGGGCACTGGGTCTCATGTTCTCAGAGAGGTCGGAGCTAGTGTCCGACTTCATGCCGTCACGGTAGTGCCGTAGCCTCCTCTCATGATTGATCTGCAGCTGCCTCTGGTACAGGTGGAGGAGAAGATGCGAGGCGTTGAGAACTGCCACAACTGCAGCGATGGTCGCAGAGGGATCCATGCTCGCACTGCTGTGGCGTCCGCGCTGTCAGTAATCAGAAAAGCGCGCGAACTGATTTCCCGCCGGCGCTTTCAGGGAGGGAGGGAGGGAGGGCTTGAGTGACGGACGGATGACGACAGGCGCCCAAAAGCACCCTCGACACATTTTTTTACCCAGAAGGCATTTGGGGCTCGACCCAGAATTCCAATGGGCAGGGGGGACTGCGGGAACTGTGGGATAGCTGCCCACAGTGCACCGCTTCCAATGTCGACGCTTGCCCCGTTAGTGTGGACTCACAAAGTCTCACAAAGTCGAATTACTGTCCTTAGTGTGGACACACACGTTCGACTTAGTAATATCGATTCCACATAGTCGAATTAACTAAAATCGAAGTACTCTCGTAGTGTAGACAAGGCCTAAGGGCGTAAGTAGCTCCTGGGCCCTTGCTCAAAGTTGGGCTGGGCTCTCCCCACCCCCCCCCCCCCGCAAAATCTGAAATGTCACCCCTACAGCAGATTGCCACTTCAGTAAAGATTGCTTAGAATGGAGTTAATAATGCAGACACTGACACGGACTGTAAAGCTGTATTCTAGTCTAAAATCCGGAATATTGATAAAATACATGTTCTGAAAAAGAACTAATTTGACAACAGTTAACCACGTATGAACAAAAAGACTATACATTCCACTACAGTCAATTCAATTTTTAATCTTTCTGGAATGAAATCACTTTTATTCCAGAATATTACTGCACATCCAAAATGGAGTAACTATTCCAGAATAAGGTGATTTTTATTCTGGAATGCAGTGTTCACGTAGGGAACTGTTCCGGAATAGCTATCGCAGAACAGCTTATTCCCATCAATTACTCCATGCTGACAAACAAGCCCTAAGGCAAACCGAGTAAGGGTTGCACAACCAGGTGCTTAATGATCATCCTTGAAATAATAACACATGATGCACTTGCACTTCCCTCTGTGGTGTATGTTTCATAGAATATCAATATTTTTATTGTAAATGACGGTGAATGAGACCATTGACTGTGGTATTTAAAAAAGAAAATAGAAGTGGGTAGAGACCTTAGAAGTCATTCTTGAAAGTTTGGGTTTTTCTTTGAATGAATCGGCACCAAAATAATACAGTATGTTGAAAGTCCCAAATAGAAAGAATAAGAGGAGCATTCACAAAATCTCATTGAAAAATGGCTCAGGACTGTATTATTCTTAGTTATTTTGGATTCTACCTTACACCCAATAAGGGAGGCACAATTGGGACCAAAATACTTATGTCTTTTATTGTTACATATCCAGGCCCATTTCTACTGCAGTGCCCCAGAATTCAACATTCAAAGACATCACAGCTGCCAGTACTTCTAAGGCTGCGAAAGAGTGGATCCACCTTGCAGATGCTAAGGTAAGATGAAGATTTTTAAAAATATATTTTTAAAACCTATTATTTACATCTGGATATTTTTCTTCATATGTGAAAACATGTTTTAAAAATCTGACACTGGTGTACAGAAGAGAGTAGGAGCTTTAAAAGTGTGGTGACTGTCTATTTGCACTCTACAATTTGCAAGGTGAATTGACATTCGGAGAAGTCACTTGGTTTATTCAGTCAGTGCTCCCACGCATTCAAAGAGATTATTAAAAATTCCCAAACCTGTTAAACATTTGTTAATTTTATTGTTTTGTTGGTTTGTTATAAACTTAATTTTAAGAACAAGGAATTTAACTATAAGGGGTCTGACTCAGCTCCCATTGAAATCTATTTTGAAACTCCGTTGCTGAAAGATCAGTCCTTTAGGCTTGGTCTATAAAGCCACTTATGTCGACCTAACTAGGTTAGTGTCTACACTACAGCCTTGCTCCCGCTGATGTAAGTTCCCTACTACACCAACACAATAACTCCACCTCCAGGAGAGGCATAGGGCTTATGTTGTTGTAGTTAGGGCAAGGCAGTGTCTGTGTAGACACTGCTCCTTATGTCAACTGTTGGCTGTCAGTCTTGTCAATTTCATAGTTCCTCTGGAGCCATGAAATTGACAAGAAAGTCAGCTCCTGGCCCCCCAGCTGGGTGGCTGGTCTCTGCTCCAAGTCAGGCTGCCACCCAGGGTCCCAGCTTGGGCTGCCGCCCAGGCTCCCCACTGGAGCCCTGCTGCCCCCTGAGGTCCTGGCTGCTTGTTCCCAGCTGGGAGCATGGTAACCAGACTCTGGGTTTGGATCTCCCTGCCAGAGGTGAGAAGCCCGGGCTCTCAGCCCCCCACAATGCCCCTCTTCAGTTGGTGGAAGCACTCCTGGTGAGGTCATGCACCTTTGACAGATGGAAGGTAGTGTGGACATCAGCCAACACAGTAATTACTGCAGTGGCTGTAAGTCAACGTAACATAGGTCTGCTTAAGATTGTAGTGTAGACAGGTCTTTAGTTTCCTGGGTAAAGCTTAACTTATCCTGCTATGACCATTTATTGCTGGAGTCTACAAACAACAGATGTTTTTATGTATTGTGCCTATGATGTCCTGTAATAACTAACCACAAAAGGATATAGGTGGAGAAGAGAGAGCCTTAACTCTAAATTTCCCTGAATTTTTTGTTGGTTTGGATCACAGTGTTAAAGGGAATCACCAGTGTTTTTCTATCAAATCCCATATAGATATTTAGAAAGAAAGCCATAAAAATAAAAAGTAATGTTTAAACTTGTTTTCTGCTTCAACATTAATTTCAAAGGGAAAATCACTCTTTTTTGAACATTGTTTTCAGGTAAGTTTCAAAATGTATTTAAAAGTGGTGGGTTTTTTTTGGTCGGTAAATTATTTTTTCTTTATATTTGAAATGACACTTCCTTTTCATAGCTTATGTACAATAACATTTTCAAAAATATTTTAACCAGGTGTAATCCAATATGCAGCATAATCCACAAATTCATTCAATAATAATTAGAACTTATTTTTTTTTAACTGCAAAATTTACCCCAAAAATTGCAATATATTTGTTTTAAAAGTAGCTTCCTAGCATGAAATATTTAAACCCCTTAATACAGATTTGAATAGAACACGATCTTACAGACTACATGGTGATATAACATTAATATCAACCAGACACGTGTCCATACATTCAACTAAACTAAACTGAGTCCTCCCTACAGAAACCAGGACTGTTCATGTGAGAGACAAGTCAAATTTGAACAATGTTAATGTTTAATGTAATATGTCTTTAGTATTCTATAAATACATTAGGAGTAAGAGGAACACAAGGGAAAGTGTAGGTCCACTGCTTAGCAGGGAAGGAGAGTTAATAAGAGATGAAATCAAGAATCCTTGAGGAGTTTAATGCCTGTTTTGTTTCAGTCTTCATTAAAAAGGGTAACAGTGACCAGAGGCTAAACACAATTAATATTAACAACCTGGGGAAGGAACGCAAGCCAGAATAGTGAAAAAACAGGTTAAAGAATATTTAAAGAGGTTAGATGTATTCAAGTCAGCAGGGCCTGATGAAATTCACCCTAGGATATACTTAAGGGACTAATTGAAGCAATCTAGGAACCCTGAGCAATGTCTTCAAGAACTCATGGATGATAGGTGAGTTCCCAGAGGGCTGGGGAGGGCAAACCTAGTACCTATCTCTAAAAGGGGAACAAGGAGGACCTGGAGAATTACAGATCAGTGACCTTAACTTTGATACCTAGAAAAAACTGCAACAAAGTATTTAACAATCACCTTGTAAGCACCTGGAAGATAATAGGGTGATAAGTAATAGTCTGCATGGATTTGCTAAGAGAACAATCATATCAGGCCAACCTAATTTTCTTTTTTGACAAGATTACTGGCCTACTGAATAGGGATGAAGCAATAAATATAATTTATCTTGATTATAGTAAGGCTTTTGACACTGTCCCATATGACAGTCTCATAAGCAAACTAGGGAAATGTGGACTATATGACATTACTATAAGGCAGGTGCAGAATTGATTGAAAAACCAAACTCAACAAGTAATTATCAATGGTTCACAGTCAAACTGAGAGGATTTATCTGTACTGGGGTCAGTACAATTCAACATTTTAGATAACTACATGGATAATGGAATGGAGAGTATGCTTATAACACTTGTGAATGACACCAAGCTGAGAAGGGTTGCAAGCACTTTGAAGGACAAGATAAGAATTCAAAACGACCTTGACAAATTGGAGAACAGGTCTGAAATCAACAAGATGAAATTCAATAGACAAGTGGAAAGTCACTTACGAAGGAAAAATCAAATACACAACTCCACAATGTAAAGACAGCCATACTACGGAAAAGGATCTGAGAGTTATAGTGGATCTCAAATTGAATATGAGTCAACAATGCCTTGCAGTTAGGAAAAAGGCTAACCCCATTCTAGGGTGTATTAGCAAGAGTGTCATATGTAAGACATACTTCCACTATACGTGGCTTTGGTGAGGCCTCAGCTGGAGTATAGTGTCCAGGCTTGAGTGCTACACTGTACGAAATATGTGCACAAATCGGAGAGAGTTTGGTCGCCAGAGGAGGGCAACAAAAATAATAAAAGGTTTAGGAGACCTGACCCTGAGAAAATGTTAAAAAATTAGGTTTATTTACTCTTGAGAAAAGAAGACTGAGGTGGGACCTGGTAACAGTTTTCAGATATGTTAAAGACTGTTATAAAGAGGATGGTGATCAGTTGTTCTCCATGTCCACTGAAGGTAGGACAAGAAGTAACGGGCTTAATCTGCAGCAAGGGAGATTTAGGTTAGATATTAGGACAAACTTTCTAACTATAAGGATAGTTAAGTATTGGAATAGGTTACCAAAGGAGGTTGTCAAATCCCTGCCATTGGAGGTTTTTAAGAACAGGTTGGACTAACACCTGTCAGGGATGGTCTAGATCAGGGGTCTCAAACACGCGGCCCGCAGGGCTCTTGCATGTGGCCTGCCAAGCTCCCCGCGCCCCCCCTCTGCCCCTCTGCCTACCCACGGGATTGCCCCCTATGGTGCTGCGAGCCCCGCGCAGCTCTCTGAAGCAGCTGGCAGCACGCCCCTTTGGGGAGGGAGGGGGAAGGAGGCAGAGGGCTCCTGCATTGCCTCCTTCCAGGCACCACACCCCACAGCTCCCATTGGCAAGAAACAGGGAACCGCGGCCAATGGGAGCTTTGAGGGAGGTACCTAGAGCAAGAGCAGTGCACGCACGGAACCCTCAGCCTCCCCCCTCCCCCAGGGGCTGCAGGGATATGGTTCCAGCTGCTTCCTGGAATGGAGCAGCGTGGGGCCGGGGGCCAGGGCAGGCAGGCAGGGAGCCTGCCCTGGCCCTGGTGTGCGCCACTGCCACCCCGGAGCCACTCTAGGTAAGCGGCGCCGGGCTGGAGCTCGCACCCTGCACCCCTCCTGCACACCAACTCCCTGCCCTGAGCCCCCTGCCACATCCACACCCTTCCTGCACCCCAACCCCTGCCCTGAGCCCCCTGCCACATCCCACACCCCAACTCCCTGCCCTGAACCCCCTGCCGCATCCCACACCCCAACTCCCTGCCCTGAGCCCCCTGCCACATCCCACACCCCTCCTGCACCCGAACCCCCTGCCCTGAGCCCCTTGCCACATCCCACACCCCTCCTGCACCCCAACCCCTGCCCTGAGCCCCCTGCCACATCCCACACCCCAACTCCCTGCCCTGAGCCCCCTGCCACATCCCACACCCCTCCTGCACCCGAACCCCCTGCCCTGAGCCCCTTGCCACATCCCACACCCCTCCTGCACCCCAACCCCTGCCCTGAGCCCCCTGCCACATCCCACACCCCTCCTGCACCCCAACCCCCTGCCCTGAGCCCCCTGCTATATCCCGCACCCCTCCTGCACTCCCTGCCCTGAGCCACCTGCCTCACCCCTCACCCTCTTGCACCCCACCCACCAACACCCTGCCCTCAGACCCCTGCCGCTCCCTGCACACCACCTGCCCCTCAACTCCCTGCCCTGAGCCCCGGCTGCACCCTGCACCCTTTCTGCACCCCCTGGGCGCAGCGTTGGGGTGCGGACTTCAGGGAAACGGTTGGAATGGGGCAGAGAAGGGGTGGGAAGAGGTGGGGCAGGGACACGGCCTAATGGAAGGGGTGGAGTGGGGGCGGGGCCAGAGGCAGCAAGGGGGGTGTCAGTGATGCGGCCCTCGGTTCAATGCATTAGTCCTCATGTGGCCCTTGTGGTCATTTGAGTTTGAGACCCCTGGTCTAGGTATACTTGGTCCTGTCTTTGCACAGGAGATCAGCCTAGATGACCTCTCAAGGTCCTTTCCAGCCCTACATTTTATGATCCTATATGACACAAATCCTACAATGGGAAAGTGTAAACAGGAAGTTAAAATGGAACTCTATATGAAACCTTAAGTATGTCATTTGCTACTGTATCTGTGTAGCCTCTAGGCTTGAATTTACATCTACTGGAGCTTGCCTCTGAATCTTTAAAGTAATATTGGTCTGCCTTCAAAAAATAATTTGTTAGAGAGATTAAATGGTAAAGAGACAAATGGTCTGTTTGTGTGTGCTGTGTCCACATTTGCCCATTGGAAGATCTCTGTATGGCTTTCAGGAACTCAGAAGTCAACCAGAATTTATTTTAATTTGAAAGACTAATTATTTCCAAAACAATGCAATGAAGAGAGGGTTAAAATTGTACACTGTATAGAGAGGTATATTTCTACACCTCAGTAAAAATAATGCTATACCCCAGAAGACTCTTTCAACTAGTCTCCATTGATTTCCAATTGAGGACCAATAGCTCCAGGGATTTGGAGATATCAATAGACCTGTTACTCTGTTTCAAATCTCAGGTGACAACTGGAAGCAGCAGTTGGTGATCAGCTGCACAGGCGCCAACTTTCTTTGGCGCTGGTGGGTGCTTGTGCCCCCCCCCCCGCCCCCAACCCCGCCCTGACTCCGCCCCCTCCCTAACCCTAATGGACCCCTCCCCAAATCCCCACCCTGGCCCCGCCTCTTCCCTGAGTGTGCTGTGTTCCTCCTCCTCCCCCCTCTCTCCCAACGCTTGCCGCGCGAAACAGCTGTTTCGCGGCACAAGTGCTGGGAGGGACGGGGGAGAAGCAGGACGCGCTGGCGCGCTCAGGGGAGGAGGCGGAGGTGAGCTGGTGTGTGGGGGACGGGTCTGGGAGCTGCCGGTGGGTGCAGAGCACCCACCAATTTTTCCCCATGGGTGCTCCAGCCCCGGAGCACCCACGGAGTCAGCGCCTCTGATCGGCTGTGACTACTAGAGACTATGGATGGTTTAGTGACTAGGAAATCTACCTGGAACTTAGAAGACCTGGGTTCAAGTCCCTGCTCTGTTACAGACTTCCTGTGTGATCTTGGGCAAGGCACTTCGCCTCTCTGTGTCGCAGGTCCCCACTTATAAAATGCAGATAATAACACTTCTCTACCTCACAGAGGTTGTGACGCTAAGCACTGCAGTATTTACACACTGATGTAATAACCTTTGAACAAAGTATGTCTTGTGAGATATCATTTGAAAACTAATTAATCCTGATCATTAACATTCTTGTGTGATGTATGTATGCAATGTGTATTAAGAGTTATGAATATATGCTGGAATTATTATTAAAGTGTGTCAGGGGAGTTTACAACAAGCCAGCAGAGGGAGGAGATGGCAGGAAACAGAACAATTTGCATTTCAGCAAACACAATTGAGGGAAGAAAGAGCATGTACCTCCATGTTGCCTTCCTCACAACTTGAACAAACTTCACTTTGAGGGGTAACCTTCATTAGAATCTATTTTAAAGGTTTGCGTGTGTATAAACATAGGCGGTTGAACCTCAAGTAATAAGCAATTGAATCAATGGATTGTAAAAAATATTACTGTATTATAAGAGTGTATAGACCAAGGTCTTTTCTGAAAGCTAATGACACACTAGTGATGATATCATTATGAAATGTGTGTATTACCACTATCTGAGGACATATGGATACTTAATGATGTTATGTTTTAAATTCTGCAGGCAAACAGAGAGGAACAGTTTCTCTCCCATACAGGAGAGGAGGCAACTATTTACCTGTCTCCTGTGTAAATTAAGCATGCTGGAATCAAAACAATGGAAACTCCAGTTACATACAGGGGGCTGGGAAGCCCATAGGAAGCAAAGAACAACATGAGGTCATCCTGCCTCTTGAAACAAAGTAATTGAACTTTGGAAGATATGAGCATAGACAGAAGGCTTCTTTGGCATCCATCACTAGACACACAAGGGAACCGAGCTCTTCCAAGCTAAGAAAGATAGGTCCTTCAACCAAGGGTGGGAAGGGGGTGAAGTCTATGGAACTGAATATAGATGAGAAACCTACTTTAGTAAAGATCTTTCAGCCTAAGAAGACACGGAAAGCCAGCACCTTGTACTTTTGTGGAAGGTCCTGACTGAAGGAATGTCAGCCATGGCTAGGAAGAAGAATGAGAAACCGTCTTGAACAAAGCCTGTAACTTGCTAGATTAAGGTTTAGACTTTTAGAAGCATGTTTTCACTTTGATTTGCTGGTAACCCTTTCTAACTTTATTCCTTTTAGTTGGCATCACTTAGCCTATGTCCTATTTTTAATAAAATTTGTTCTATTTTTATTATAAACCAACTCCATGGTGTGTTAACTGGAGTAAGTACACCCTTCCCTTTAAAGTTACTAGGCTGTGATATGCTTTTGGGTCTTTAGAGGAACAAATGGACCTTTTTATTTCTCTGAACTCTCCAGGAGAGGTCTGGATAATAGAGAACACACTATTTTGGGAAAATTCAGGTTTGTTGCGGTCATCTTTCTGGTTGTAACCAAGGCTGCTGGGAGTCTGAGTGGGGCTGTGGTGTAGTAGACAGGGTGCTGGGGTCAGAGCTGCTGAGTTAGGGTTGCCTAGCGCACAGAAACTTCAGGGTGTGACCTGCATGCTTGTAGGCTGGTTGTGAGCATCCCAAGATGGGATCTAAGTAGCAAAGCATTGTAGACCCATGGTGACAACCTCTCTCTGGTCAGCATAGCACCCCCAGATTCCATCTCAGAGGTGTTGTGAAGATAAATACATTAAAGTTTGTGAAGCAATCAGGTACTCTGGTAATGTGGGTCCTGTAAGTATCTGAGACTAGATAGACTATTGTGATTAATAATGTAAAATAACTTGCCTCTACGGCTACCTTCTACTTCCCTGTTTGTCTATTTAGTCATCTGGTGTATATTGTCAGACTGCGCTCTCTGGGGCAGGGCCTCTCTGTGTTATTTGTTAGTACAATGGAGCCCTCATCCCTCTCGGAGGTCCATAGTCTTTACCATATAGCAATAGTAAATAATAACAGGAACCAATTAAAATTTCTCTAGTAGGTCATTGGACTACAGGAGTCTATACATGGCTCATTTGATGGGGTTAATTTAGCCTCGGCTCTCCAGTGAGGTAGCAATACTTTTTGGATGGGGAAACTGAAGCTCAGAGATTAATGGCTTGCCAAGGAAGTCAGTGGCAGAAAATGAAATTGAACGTAGATCTCCTGTTTATCTGTCCTTCCTGCCATTCATATCGGTCAGCATTTGGTATATTATGCCTGGAATAGACAGTGAGAGATTGGGGTGTGAGGCTCCTCCCATTATAAGGTCCTGCCCTGTACATGTTCCTATTAAAGTCAATGGCAATTTGAGGTATGCAGGGAATGCATATTTGGGATGATAAAGATGCACAGTTTGACCACTGTATAATATGAGCTTTGCTATTAAATCTCACAAGATCTCTGGTTAGTGTTACACTTCCCCAAAAAAGTTACAGTAAAAATTCAGATGTTGAAACTGTTCATAACACAGGCCCAGTGGAACTGAACTGAAAGGAGCCGACACATCATGCTTTCCACCCCATCAAATGCCATGTATAGACTCCAGTAGTTCAATGACCTACTAGACTGAGATGGAGACGATTGGAGATGCTAAGATAAGAGAAACTTCCTTATTGTTCTTAGCTTTTGGATTTTGTGAGCATTAGACAACATAGCAGTAGTCCCTTCCTCACCTTCACTCCGCCTTTTTTTTTTAAATGTCTCCCTAACATTGACTTTATATGACATGCAGCACCGTTTTTCAGTGTCCTTTTGGTGTGTCAGATATACTGTCCTCGGCTTTATCAAAACTACCTTATCTTACCAACCACTTCCAGAAATCAAAAGCACTATCTGAATTTCTTTCAAATGTTGCCTTGAATATTTTAGGTTCATATTAAATATTTTCAGCAGATAAAAAACCTATCCACTGGGAATGGGTGGGTTGAAGGACCCACCTTTCTTAGCTTGCAAGAGCTCAGTTCCCTTGTGTGTTTAGTGATGGATGCCAAAGATGGTTTCTGTGTATGCTCATATTTTCCAAAGTTTAACGGGAAGGGGGCTAGCTCAGTGGTTTGAGCATTGGCCTGCTAAACCCAGGGTTGTGGGCTCAATCCTTGAGGGGCCCCTTTAGGGCTTTAGGGCAAAAATGTGTCTGGGGATTGGTCCTGCTTTGAGCAGGGGCTTGGACTAAATGACCTCCTGAGTTCTCTTCCAACCCGGATGTTCTATGAACCTATACCTGGAGGTAACGCAGTAGAACAGAGATTGCATGGGGAAGTGGCTGGCCTCTGTACTCAGAATAAACATCCACAGAACAGAGGTTTGGCCATATGGATAAGAGGACAGCTTTATAATAATGCAGAAGGTGATATAGCAAACCAGGAGCACAAGATCATTAACACCTGGTGAATAAGGTAGAGGTTGATCCTCATTGCTGAGTAAAGTAACAAAGTTGGAGAATCTATACATTCTATTAGATCTTGTGTGTGTGGACATATACTAATAAAAAATGTAACATGAGCCCTCCTTACACCATCTTGAACTTCTTGTTATTACTTAGTTTACAAATCAGGATATTTCTCTTCCCCACTGGCAGCATCCTAACATTTTTACTAACTGATGTAATTTCATCCAAACAATTTCTATAATTTCATGATAAGGGCCAACACCATGTGCCAGGCATTTTAGAAATTTAGCCTGAGAAATTGATCTGGGCAATTTCCAGTGGAGGAATGTGGAAACCTTAAGGGGTGGGGAAACCAAGATTTTTTATTTCAAATTTTGGAAAATGGTCTGATTTCTTAAACAAAACCCCCCCAAAATAACCGGAATTCTGGCTTTTCCACCTAATCAAAACCAGAATCTATTTTCTAAGCAAAACATGAACATTTCTGGACATTCAAAATTTATTTCAGACTGTAAAATCAGTTGGCATGGAAATTGGAACATTTCTAACCTCTCAGATTTCCCTGTGAAAATATCTCTTTTGTGGAAAAAAATTAAGTTACTGTCTCACAAAATGACCTAGAACAAAATAATATGAAATTTTACACAAGAACCCTCACATCTTTCTTTAGTATCTAGTTGCTATAAGGACAAGGTTTATTATTTTTAAATCTGCTTTATCAAAGTCTCTCTCTACTCCTCTCCCTGAAGCACTGATGCCCAGAAATGGTGGATCCAGGATACCTCCACTGAACCTTTGTCTCCCACTCTTTTAATTTGCTGTTTCCTATTGTCACTCCAATCTATCTGCCAAAGTTTCCATCTGCTTTGGAAGTACAGCACTTGGAATTTTTTCCCATTGATGTGATATTTCAGTGAGACTTTTCCAAGTGACATTAAGTTCCTTTCACAAAATGTCTAAGTGTCTTGTGTCTGTGTTTCTTGTAGTTTCCAGGGTCTACTCTAGCAGAGCTGTCTAACCACTTGACTATCAAAGCACCTCCAAAGTGATGAGATTTCTAGACAGTAAGTGCTGCTGGCTAAGTTAAACCAGACCAGAAAGATCAAGGATTGATACACTTAGTTTCCTTCATTTTAAAAATTACTTTTGATAAGCACAGAAACTTCATCAGTTCCTTTTCAGACTACACATTTTTCTCTTCACAGGCATCCAAGATTCAATATTTTTTTAAAAAGTATATATTTCATGGCTAAAAAGAAAATCGACAAGTTTTCTGACTTGAATTCAAGAACTCCACTTCATCCACTGGAGTTACAATCCAATCCAATATCTTATCAATAAATTTAATCCTTAACATAGTGCCACCACACACACCTCAGTTCCCCCGGTATATAATAATCATAGAATCATAGGAATGGAAGGGACCTCCAGAGGTCATTTAGTCCAGTCCCCTGCACTCATGACAGGACTAAGGTGTTTGTCTAACCTGCTCTTAAAAATCTCCACTGAGGGAGACTCCACAACCTCCCCAGGCAATTTATTCTAGTGCTTAAGTACCCGACAGGAAGTTTTTCCTAATGTCCAACCTAAATTGCCCTTGTGCAATTTAAGCCCATTTCTTCTTGTCCTATCCTGAAGTTAAGGAAAACAATTTTCCTCCCTTCTTGTAACAACCTTTTATGTACTTGAAAACTGTTATGTCCCTCCCCCCGCCCCATTCTTCTCTTCTCCAGATTAAACAAACCCAGTTTTTTCAATCTTCCCTCATAGGTCATATTTTCTAGACCTATAATCATTTTTGTTGCTCTTCTCTGGACTTTCTCCAATTTGTCCACATCTTTCCTGAAAAGAATACTTTCCTGGATACAATACTCCAGTTCCTAATCAGCATGGAGTAGAGAGGAAGAGTTACTTCTCGTGTCTTGCTTACAACACTCCTACTAGTACAGCCCAGAACTATGTTTGCTTTTTTTGCACCAGTGTTACACTGCTGGCTCCTATTTAGCTTGCAATTCACTATGACCCCCATATCTCTTTCCACAGTACTCCTTCCGAGCCAGTCATTTCCGATTTTGTATGTGTGCAAGTAATTGTTCCTTCCTAAGTGGAGTACTTTGCATTTGTCCTTATTGAATTTCATCCTATTTATTTCAGACCATTTCTCCAGTTTGTCCAGATCATTTTGAATTATAATCCTCTCCTCCAAAGCACTTGCAACCCCTCCCAGCTTGGTATCATCTGCAAACTTTATAAGTGTACTCTCTATGCCATTATCTAAATCATTGATAAAGCTATTGAACAGAACCGGATCCAGAACTGATCCCTGCAGGACCCCACTCGTTATGCCCTTCCAGCTTGACTGTGAACCACTGATAACTACTCTCTGGGAATGATTTTGCAACCAGTTATGCACCCACCTTATAGTAGCTCCATCTAAGTTGTATTTCCCTCGTTTGTTTATGAGAAGGTCATGCGAGACAGTATCAAAACCCTTAGGCCTGGTCTACACTAGGCGTTTATGTCGAATTTAGGGCCGTTACATCGAATTAACCCTGCACCCGTCCACACCACGAGGCTATTTAGTTCGACATAGAGGGCTCTTAAATTCGACTTCTGTACTCCTCCCCAACGAGGGGAGTAGCGCTAAATTCGACATGGCCATATCGAATTAGGCTTGGTGTGGATGGAAATCGACGGTAATAGCTCCGGGAGCTATCCCACAGTGCACCACTCTGTTGACGCTCTGGACAGCAGTCCGAGCTCGGATGCTCTGACCAGCCACACAGGAAAAGCCCCGGGAAAATTTGAATTCCTTTTCCTGTCTGGGCAGTTTGAATCTCATTTCCTGTTTGGACAGCGTGGCGAGCTCAGCAGCACTGGCAACGATGCAGAGCTCTCCAGCAGAGATGGCCGTGCAATCCCAGAATAGAAAGAGGGCCCCAGCATGGACTGATCGGGAAGTCTTGGATCTCATCGCTGTGTGGGGCGATGAGTCCGTGCTTTCCGAGCTGCGCTCCAAAAGACGGAACGCAAAGATCTATGAGAAGATCTCTAA
The DNA here is from genome assembly GCF_028017835.1 of Emys orbicularis. Lineage (NCBI taxonomy): Eukaryota > Metazoa > Chordata > Testudines > Emydidae > Emys > Emys orbicularis. The sequence goes on from NW_027045124.1 coordinate 164,866, forward strand.
AGCCATGGCAGAGAGAGGATACAGCCGGGATGCAACGCAGTGCCGCGTGAAAATCAAGGAGCTGAGACAAGGCTACCAGAAGACCAAAGAGGCAAACAGACGCTCCGGATCCCAGCCCCACAGATCCCGTTTCTACGAGGCACTGCATTCCATCCTAGGTGCGGCCGCCACCACTACCCCACCACTGACCGTGGACTCTGAGGATGGGATATTGTCCACGGCCGGTTTCTCGGACATGTTAGCGGACAGGGAAGATGAGGAAGGAGCTGAGGAGGACGAGGCAGTCGACAGCGCTTACCAAGCTGATTTCCCCGACAGCCAGGAGCTCTTCATCACCCTTACAGAGATCCCCTACCAACCCTCCCCAGCATGTAACCCAGACACAGATTCAGGGGAAGGATCAAGCGGTAAGTGCTTTAAACATATAAACCTTTATTTTTTACAAAACTGGAATATTAAGACTAAGAACAATGTGTGATTCATGATTTCTTCCCCCTGGGCGCTTAAGTAATCAGTTCCAACTATTTAAAAAAAATCAAACAGTGTCCGGTTGTGCATGATTCTGCTGCCCAAGCTGCTCCACTTTTTAGTCCCTGCTACTGCAGCTATATTAGAATCCTGTCTATATGTCCGGGGATAGAGCAGTAATCCTCCATGGACATCTCCACAAAGCTCTCCTGCAGGTAATGGGAAAGCCTGTTCATCAGGTTCCTGGGGAGAGCGGCCTTACTGGGTCCTCCGAAGTACGAGATGTTCCCGCGCCAGGAGACAAGCAAGTACTCCGGTATCATTGTCTTGCATAGCATGGCGGCATAGGGCCCCGGTCTTTGCAGGCTTTCTCAAAGCATCCGTTCCTTCTCGGTGTCCGGGATCCTCATGAGAGTTATGTCGCTCATGATGACCTGCTTTGAATTAGGTAGGGGACTGTTAGTATTGGGACTGCTTGCAACAAGTTCCTTTACAGAACTGTGACCGCTGGTTTACAGCCACGCGGTGGGGGCGGGAGAGGGGCAGCATACAGGGATCTTTCCCTGGGACATCTGCGAGAGGGTGGGACAGGGCCAGAGTTCCTGCTTGGCCGATTGCTGGCAGCAGAGACTGGCAGTGCTTTCAATGTGAAAGGAGGCCAGTGGTACTTCTAAAGTTTTAAGCAGCCACAAGTCTACGGCTTACCATGTTTGCCTGCTACATAGATTACCGTGTCCTGCCCCGCTTCCCAGATCGGCAGTGCAAAAGCCCAGGCACTGAAGGCGAGGTCCGAAAATTCGACCTTGTCCTGAGTGCGCATGTGATAGGTGTGGTTCATGGTCTTGTTCACAGAGAAAGACTATGTTCTTGGTTCACAACTACATTTATCTTTCGGAGGAATTCACTACCTTTTTCTCATTCCCACAGCCACATCTGCAACTGTCTCCCAACCCAGCCTGGCATCACACTCCCAGAGGCTAGCGCACATTAGGCGGAGGAAGAAGAAGACGCGAGAGGACATGTTCTCAGAACTAATGGGCTGCTCCTGAGCCCAGGCAGCACAGCAGAACCAGTGGAGGGAGAATTTGTCCCAAATGCACTGGACACACATGGAACGTGAGGAGAGGTGGCGGCAGGAAGACCAGCAGGCGACTCAAATGCTGCTTGGACTTCTGAGGGAGCAAACGGACACGCTCTGGCGCCTTGTTGATGTTCTGCAGGAACGGAGGCAGGAGGACAGAGCCCCGCTGCAGTCTATCAGTAACCGCACTCCCCCGCCACCAAGTCCCATACCCCCCTCGCCCAAAGTCCAAAGAAGGAGGGGCGGCAGAGTCCGTGAAAACTCTCACTCCACCCCTGCAGACTGCTCAAGCACCAGAAGGCTGTCATTCCCCAAAATTTGAAAAGTCCTTTCCTGCCCGCCTCACCCAAGCCCCCGTCCAACTTTCACCCCCCAGTTTCATGTCTGGTTGTTAATAAAAAATACGTTTCTGTTCATTACTGTTTCAGTCAGGTTCTTTTGAGGGAGAGTCTGTCTGAAGGGAGGGAAGGGGCTTGGTAATTGGACAGGACAGTCACCTTTAGCAGGGTACAGAGGCGGGGGCAGGTCCAGCAGCAGGGCACATACACAGTGCAGTGACTAGTTACCCTGGTCAGTCTGGGAGGTGGTTTTCATGTTCTGTAGGGGGCGGGGGGGTGGTTGCTCTGTGACTTTGTGGCGGGGGAGGGCAGTTACAGATCTTATGCAGCGGTCCTTGTCCTGGATCACAGAGCCACGCAGCAGGGGATCTGTAACCCTCCTCCCCCTGCCATAAAGTCACATAGCCCCCACATACACGCAGTCACGCTCAGGAGGGCTGGCAGGCTCCGTTGAAACAACCAGTCCGCCACTGTGAATCCTGTCATTCCTGGAGTTTAGAAGGATCATTTGCATCAGTACACTACACCCGCTCCCCACCACAGTCTGCGTCCCAGGTTTCAAACATTCCCGCGAAAACAGTACCAAAGACAACGGTGTTCAATAACAAAATAAAAATGATTTTATTTTTTTGGAAGGGGGTGGAGGGGGTCTGTAACTGGAGAGGATAGTCATCATTAACTGGGTAAAGAAACGGTGGCAGGTTCAGCTTCTCTGTACAGAAACTTAAAAGTCCCTGGTTACCCTGCTCACTGTGGAACCTAGCTTTCAAAGCCTCCCGGATGCACAGCGCGTCCCGCTGGGCTCTTCTAATCGCCCGGCTGTCTGGCTGGGCGTAATCAGATGCCAGGCTATTTGCCTCAACCTCCCACCCCGCCATAAAGGTCTCCCCCTTGCTCTCACACAGATTGTGAAGCACACAGCAAGCTGCAATAACAATGGGGATATTGGTTTCGCTGAGATCACAGCGAGTCAGAAAGCTTCTCCATCTCCCCTTGAGACGGCCAAAAGCACACTCCACCACCATTCTGCACTTGCTCAGGCGGTAGTTGAACAGTTCTTTTTCAGTGTCCAGGGCGCCAGTATAGGGCTTCATGAGCCAGGGCATTAGCGGGTAGGCTGGGTCCCCAAGGATCACTGTAGGCATCTCCACATCCCAAGACTTATTTTGTGGTCCGGGAAGTAAATACCTTCCTGCAGCCGTCTAAACAGAGCAGAGTTCCTGAAGACGCGAGCGTCATGAACCTTGCCCGGCCATCCGACGTTGATGTTTGTAAAACGTCCCCTATGGTCCACCAGTGCTTGCAGCACCATTGAAAAGTATCCCTTTCTGTTAATGTACTGGCTGGTCTGGTGGTCCGGTCCCAGGATAGGGATGTGAGTTCCATCTATAGCCCCACCGCAGTTTGGGAATCCCATCGCGGCGAAGCCATCTATGATGACCTCCACGTTTCCCAGGGTCACTACCTTTGAGAGCAGTACCTTAACGATTGCGTTGGCTACTTGCATCACAACAACCCCCACGGTAGATTTGCCCACGCCAAAGTGGTTCGCGACAGACCGGTAGCTGTCCGGCGTTGCAAGCTTCCAGAGGGCTATGGCCACTCGCTTCTGGACAGTCAGGGCTGCTCGCATCCGGGTGTCATTGCGCTTCAGGGCAGGGGACAGCAACTCACAAAGTTCAAGGAAAGTCCCCTTCCGCATGTGAAAGTTTCGCAGCCACTGGGATTCGTCCCAGACCTGCAGCACTATGCGGTCCCACCAGTCCGTGCTTGTTTCCCATGCCCAGAATCGCCGTTCCACAACATCCACATGACCCATTGTCACCATGATGTCCTCGGAGCTGGGTCCCGTGCTTTCTGACAGGCCTGTGCTACTCTCAGACTTCAGGCCCTCACCGCGGTGCCGTAGCCTCCTCGCCTGGTTTATCTGCATCTGCCTCTGGGAAAGGTGGATGATAAGCTGCGAGGCGTTGACAACGGCCACAACTGCAGCGATGGTCGCAGCGGGATCCATGCTCGCAGTGCTGTGGCGTCCGCGCTGTCACTGACCAGAAAAGTGCGCGAACTGATTTCCCGCCGGCGCTTTCAGGGAGGGAGGGAGGGCGGTAGTGACAGATGGATGACGACAATTACCCAAAAGCACCCTCGACCCTTTTTTTTTACCCAGAAGGCATTGGCGGCTCGACCCAGAATTCCAATGGGCAGCGGGGACTGCGGGAACTGTGGGATAGCTGCCCACAGTGCACCGCTTCCAATGTCGACGCTTTCCCCGTTAGTGTGGACTCACAAAGTCGAATGACTGTCCTTAGTGTGGACACACACGTTCGAATTTGCAATATCGATTCCACATATTCGATTTAAGTGAAATCGAAATACCCTCGTAGTGTAGACATACCCTTACTAAAGTCAAGATATAACACATCTACCGGTTACCCCCCATCCACAAGGCTTGTTGCCCTGTCAAAGAAATCTGTTAGGTTGGTTTGACAGAATTTGTCCTTGACAAATCCATGCTGACTGTTACTTGTCACCTTATTATCTTCTAGATGTTTGCAAATTGATTGCTTAATTATTTGCTCTATTATCTTTATGGGTACTGAAGTTAAGTAGACTGCTCTGTAATTCCCCGGGCTGTCCTTATTTCTTTTTTTATAGATTGGCACTATATTTGCCCTTTTCCAATCCTCTAGAATCTCTCCCATCTTCTATGACTTTTCAAAGATAATCGCAAATGTCTGATATCTCCTCAGTCAGCTCCTTGAGTATTCTAGGGTGTATTTCATCAGGGCCTTGTGACTTGAAGACATCTAACTTGTCTCAGTATTTTTTAACTTGTTCTTTCCCTATTCTAACTTCTGATCCTACTTCATTTTCACCTGGCATTCACTATGTTAGATGTCCCATCATTACTAACCTTTTTGGTGAAAACTGAAACAAAAAGAGTCATTTAGCATTTCTGCCATTTCCACATTTTCCCCTCCTCACTGAGTAATGGGTCTATCCTGTCCTTGGTCTCCCTCTTGCTTCTAATATGTAATAATGTATAATAATATTTCCTTGTCAATTTTAGGTGACTCAGGAATGTGAAAATAATTAACTATTGGCCTTCTACCCCATGCAATCAATTTTAGATTCCTACAGCATGGATTAATGAAGGGCCAATTCTCAAGAAGGTATTGCCCATGTTAGGTCCATTATTATTGGTAGGGGACATTCTTGGAGCAAAGGGAGCTATACAGCTGATAGACTCATTGCTTAAGTGCTGTCATCTGAATTTAGCAGTCAGCATTTTGTGACTATGCTTCAACTTTCACCTGGAGTGAGAAGAGACATTATGATTAATTTAGGAATGTGAGAGAGTTTTCTCATTTATCCTCTTACCATAAAAGGAAACCAAACTAAACTCCATCTTTAAAATGTATGCAGATTCTGCAAAACCTTTGTATTCAACTCCTATTGTACTCTTCTTCCTTATGCAGAAGATTTGCAGGATAGGGTCTATAAAAGGGTATTTCTTATTTGTTTTATCATGTAGAGAATCTTTAAATACTGACAGCATGTACCATTTGGGGCTTTTGAAGACACAGAGGTGCACAATGAGTCTGCTTGATGTTAAAAGAAAACTCACAATGAACACTAGACCTGTTTATGAACACGACTAGAAAAAGTAGAAAAATGCAGGCAGAGAGAGAATCACGTTCCCAACTGATTTTAGATACAGAACAGGCCCCACTTCAGACCTACCATCAAAGCATCCACACAGGGCCGTCCTTAGGCACATGCAAAATACGCAGCTGCGTAGGGCACCTGAAAATTTGGGGCACCACTGGGTCTGAGTGTCCACCCCTCCCCCCCGTCCAGCTTTCCTTTCCCTATTCTGACCCTTCCTGCAGGCTCCCACAGCTGGCTGCTGCAGCCTGGTTACTCTTACTCTGAAGGGATCTAGTAAGTTAATAAAGTTAATAGTGAAAAAGCCTCCAGCCTGCCAGACCTATTAGCACAACACTGAAACTGTTAAAGAGCCATTCAAGGGGTAATGAATCCTTTTAACAGGCATTTGCCAACCCCCAGGTATATACTGCAGGTTCTGAATTTACTGACAAAAACAGTTGTGCATTACTGTAATATTTACTCAGAACATGTAAGTCTACAGGACCTTAGTTTAAAATTTGCTTTCAAAATATTTCATTAGTGAGTTGGTGAAAATTATAAAATCACATCTCTAAAAAATCCTTGCATAGATTTTTAGATGCACAGTCATCTTTAGCCTTAAATGTTTGGATCTTCAGACATATAGTTTTTCCAATAAATCCTTCAAAAGACCACCCTTATCTAAAATGCAACTTTTAATTTTAATTACTATATTAAAAATACTTGCTTCCAAAGTCCTCTCTGTCCTTCCCTTTTCCCCTTCACCTCCCTCCTTCTCCTCCCTCCCCCATTGAAGAGAGCCCTTAAAGGGACAACACCTCTTTCCTTCCAGATAGCTGGACAAAGAGTTTCCCTTTCTTTACTTCTGACTATCTGATGAACTAGTTTTAAGAGAACCCTCCAGCAAAATCAGTACCTTAGTAAGATATAAAATCCTTTGTTATGCCTAAAATCTTTGGAAACATACTTTTTAAAGTAGGTGACATTTCATAAACATGTCTATTGTTAGGGAGATCACACAGAGTAAATTAGTGTTCCCTTTTTCTAAAAGCAATGAACATTGTTATGAACACACTAAACCTCTGTGACTGATTAATTTAAAATAATGTCTTTGTTTCAGGGAGTTGAATATATAATAATCTGGAATGATTACTTTATGAAGGTTTAAGACTACATTTAAAACATAAAATCAGCTTAGAAATACTGATTAAGAAAATGTAAAGCAGAGAAGAGCTGCATCATCTATTCCATGATATTTAAGGTTGTATTCAGGAAGACAGCTGACTCGCCCTTACTACAAAGTTTTTGCAAATAAATGTCTGACAAATTTCAGGGCATATCAAAAAACCTGTGACTGACATTTTTTATTCCAAAGTTTAGTGCTTTTAATTAGGTACCTTCTGCATGTCCATTCTGCATGAGGGAGAGGGTACAGGGGTCTCTATGGGGAACTGTGACTCCCCTCCACCGTGAGGTGGGCTGGGCATCACGCTATCCTTTGCTGCCTCGTCCACCCCCGCATCGGGCTGCGAGCCGAGGCTCCCATCGGGCATAGGAGCACTGGTTTAATAATAGTGCATAGGGCTCCATAAATCCTAAGGATGGCCTTGCATCCAAAACACATAAAAATGAGAGGGAAGAAATCTCAGTGCTTGTCTACATAGCACCACAGTCCGGTCTATGGGAGTGTAAATTGTAGAGAACTCTAAAGTGTTCCCCATATTGTGACAGATTTATGTTACCAATCTGTCTGAGGCGTTAGGTGACTAGGCTGAGGCCATAGGATTGTAAGGGGAGGAGATGAAGGAGCACACTAAGTGACTAATTTTAAAGCTTTATTAATTAAATAACGATGAGTGAGCGGTGAGTGCTGGATTTTCCCCACATCACTCAAAGGAAAGAAGAAAGCGTTAGTGCCCAAGCCCTCACCCGCTTTCATACTCACACACGCACAACCCAAGGCTGGCCAAGCCCAGGTGCAATGTAAGAAGAAGAGGGGGAAGGGTGGACAAGAGTTCTGTCCTGTGCACAGGCCGTCCAGGGTCCGCTGTTGATCTCCGACTTGCTTCAGCTCTTGGGAGGATTTTTAAGCCCTGGGTTTTTCCGGGGGCAGCTTGTTTGTGTGCATTGGTGTTGAGCGGCACTTTCGCTCCTTATCTTTGAGCCTAGCTGAATCGTCGAGTTAACCCGTTCCTTTCTCCCTTCCTCCACCTTCGGCCTCTTGAAACCTGCAAAGGAATCTTTCACTCCACACTCACACCTCCAACCCTTCCCAAAATCCTTTCCAATGTGTATAAAAGCATTAGCAATATACAAAGCTGGTGTTTACCCAGGGGACCTCCTGGGGGGGGGGGGGGGAGCAATTTTATTGTGACATTCCCCCCCTTGACACTGAATCAACATTCTGTTTTGAGGGGTCACCACTTAGGTTTGCACCCTCCCTTCGACACCATTGCCAGTGTTACCATTGGCCTCCTACACACAGGGCCGGCTCTGGCTTTTTTGCCGCCCCAGGCAAAAAAGCCTCCGGCCGCCCCCCCCCCCCCCCCCCCGCGGGGGGGGGGAGGAGCCGGGGGGGGGCGGCCGGAGCCCCGGGGCGAGGCTGGCGAGCCCCGGCGGGGGCTCGGCTCCCCCTCCCCGGCGGCCAGAGCGCCGGGGGCAGGGCGGCGGGGGGGCGGCGAGCCAGAGCGCCGGGGGCAGGGCGGCGAGCCCCGGCGGGGGCTCGGCTCTCCCCCCGGCGGCCAGAGCGCAGGGCGGCGAGCCCCGGGAGGGGCTCGCCGCTCTCCCCCCGGCAGCCGGGGGGAGGGCGCGGGGGGAGGGCGGCCAGAGCGCCGGGGGGAGGGCGGCGAGCCCGGCTGTGGACCCGCTCTCCCCGGCGGCCCGAGCGCCGCGCCGCCCCCCTCCAGGTGCCGCCCCAAGCACCAGCTTGGTTGCCTGGTGCCTGGAGCCGGCCCTGCCTACACAAGCAGCAATATAACCCAAACAAAATTATTAGGGCAGCAACAATTGCATACACAAGCCAGTAATGGCTTCTGGCTTTATTAGTAACATAGCATAACACATTCCCTTGTTGACATAGATGCCCCATCTGAACGGCGGTGGGAAAGGCAGCTTTCTCCACATTGAAGGTGTGCTGCAACACTGTAAAGGAGGAGGCATTACACCCAAAGAAAAACTTTGGGCGTAATCCATGAAAAATTAAACACAATATAGTTAGAAATATTAACCATACTTGGCATAATTGCGGGCCAATGCACCAAAAAATTTTGCACCTGAGAGTGTAACAGCAAATCAAGGGGCACCCTGGGGTAGGTGGTCCTTCAAACACACACAGAGGTATTGGTAAACATATTTGCCTTAGTGGGGGCATTTCCTGATGTCTCCCCTTTTCAGCAGATGTGTTGACCCACATCATAAAAACGGCCTGGCATTGCTTTTTTTTTACACATTATTTGAGGGGGCTTTATAGGCCATAGCTACCAGGTGTTGCCCTTTGCAATTCATATGTGCTGGTAGTCAGAAGATGTTGTCAGCACATACCACTTAGCCATGTCATTGGGGGGGCGCCACCTTCCACACGTTGTGATGGACCACCCAGTCCCAGAGGCAGCCTTTCCAAAGGCCCGGTTGGATTTTTATAGTGGGGGCCCACATTCCTTTTATAGGGCCAAAGGCGTGCAGGAGCAGGCTATACCTGTGCACTTCCAGTTAGTGAGCCTCCAGGAATAGCGAAAAGGCCATTACTTCAGGGAATCCTTGAGTGGGAATGGATTTTCCCAGGTCAGGCTCCATGGAGCACATCCTTATGGCGGCTACGGCCTTATTGGGTTAACTATTGTTGGAGCTGGGAGCACACCAAACCCCACGCTAGTTGGTCCCCGGCCTCCATTATGGTTTTAATCAGTTCCCACAAGGTGTCCCACGTGTGGAGGGCCAATTTCGCAGAATGTTTGAGGGCGGAGGTGGCCACTATAAGGTGCGTAAGAGCCTCACTTGTGACCAGCCCCATGGCCTTTTTTAACCGGTTTAACTGTTTGTTTTTTATGGCCGCTTGCTGAATATTTTAAATACTAACTGCCGAATTGGCCCCATCCCACAAGGAACTTACTAAGGTTCGCCTTTTTCGGGGGGTGCAAGGACAACGTCTGCGTAAGTTGGAGGGTGGCCCCCCCGGTGCAACTGGGGAGGAAGGCTGGGCCCTGGAAGTGTGTCAGGGGTAGGTGAATGTTTACAGCTTTTAAAGTGGCATTGAGGAGGATTTAGTGTTGAGTGGCCGCTTTTTATTTGATGGCTGGTAACATTTGCCACCACTGCTGGTGGGGGGGAGATGTGGAGGTGCTTTTTTAGAGTTATTTTTTGAAGACTGAGGGCTAAGCGGATGCTGGAAATTGTTTGGGGCATGTAATATTTACCTTTTTACACTGGCGGGATGTGTGTGTGGATGAGTGGGTGATATAGGTGATATACTAACATATGGAACTGCAGGGGTTAGGTTGAACCCTACACCATCCGGGGACCAACACTGCAATCACATCCTGATGCCAGCTGCGAATACTGAACTTTTTTGTGACATTGAAAACCTCCCCATGTACCCTCCCATCGGTGGTTTACTTGAGCCATTGCTTTTAGATTTTTTTTTTTTAGTGGAACCACAAGCACTGGCAGTATGGATAGAGATTTTTTTTTTTTAAAGGTAGGGGCCATTGTTTCCAGGTGGAAACAAACTTTTTGGGATGGGGGCTTAAAGGGAGATGGGACGCACTATTGTTTCGGGTGGTGCTGTTTTGCAGGGTATGGAGTTTTTTGGAGTTAACCCTGTTTGGGACCCAATTGGGGAGGGAGACACAGGGCCAGGGGACCTGGGGCTCTCGTCAGGGGCCCTCCCCTGGAAAAACGCCCAGGTAATACGCGGTGCCACACTTCCAGGATGACATGCCGCAACTGCCCCCTTGCCAATGGACAATAGACCTTTTTTTTTTTACCATGGCCAATTTTGGATAATGGTAAAATTAACGAAGGAAGACAAAAACATCAGAAACCCAAGGAATTTCATAAAACTATGCCACCATATATACATTGTATTACCAAATGAAGGATTTTGCAGGCTTGAAGCAGCAAGAGCAGTTTTACCACTTTTGTTTGGTGTGTTCCTGGGTTTTCGCTATTGCTACCTGTTCTGTTAACAAAGCAAAAGGGAAAGAAAAGGGACAACGTAAATGCACCTATTGGGGAAACTGAGACACATACAAAAATTTGTTAAGCCATTCGTTGTCCTGTTACAGCCCACCCTGGCTTCCATTATGGATGTTGTTTGCCTGGTTTAGGAGGTTACAACAATGATATTGCATTTAGGGATTAATACTTGCTATTGCCCGCCAAAGGGCCTTTTATTTCGCTTCAGGCCACCACATGAGGAACAGAGTCTGCCCCTTGGGGGTCCATGGGAGGTCCGGGGCCACCCACCAGATATTTTGCTATGGCCCTGCTGTGTTTATTTGGACTATGGATTGCCTTTATGGCTCCTCCTCTCCAGCCTTACACCGCACTGTGGCTTTGGCCCCATCAGTTGATTGAACCAGGGAGAGGCTTTGGAGGTACTTTCCCGCCTCATAATTATAATTATCCAGATAATCCCATGAGCAGATGGAGACCCGGATAGTCCAGGCAGATGGCAGGTCCACAACCGAGGCCCACGACGCCATGACCGGAAACCTAGGGAGAAGCATATGTTTTGAGCTGATTGACATGCGCCCATTTTAGTTTACCTGGTAGCTGAAGTTGGTACACTACCGGGAAGATACGATTTACAATGGAGTATGGCCCCACCCACTTGGCGTTCAGAGTGTGGGCTGCCTTTTTTAGCTTTTGCAACATTACTTTGTTTTTAAAGTGCCATTTTTAGATGTTTGTAACGACGATTTTTTTACACTTGGCCTTTTTTTAATTTAAAGCGGCCTTTACGGCTTTGCAGGTTTTACATAGCTTTTTTTTTTTTTTAACTGGGCAAAGCTGAGACTTTTTTGGTTGTGGCAAACAGTAAATGTGATTATTGGTAAAGACAGTATTTACATTACATTTACATTTGTTTACTAGCGGGTTGCTAACACTTTTATTTTTTTTAAAACACTTTTTTAGGAATTAACACATACACATTGCCCATTATACAGTACTTTGGTTTTATTATTTAATTTACTTTATATACAGGATTTTAGTAAAATGTTTTTAATAGGGCTTTGGAGCAACAGGCAAGGACAAGCACACCCACTTTTGAGGAGTTTACTTGGTACAACCTCTGGTGTTCAATAGCTTCCCTCCCTCCCCAGCCCACTGGCTCGAGGTCTGGGGTAGCCAGAAGGATTTTATGTGCCATATAAGGAGTGGGGTAACTTTTTATATTTTTGCTTTTAGAGCTTGTTGGTGTGCATTTTTAATAACAATTTTTTAATTAATAGGTTTGGCCTTACTATGCTAGAAACACACTGCATTTATTTGTATTGATAAGTATTAGACAGTGATTTTTTTTTTTGCTTTAGCAAGTATATTAAAACCTTAGTATTTTTTGATATTACCCAAAACATTTTGTGTTTTAAGGTGGACAAAGCAAGTATTTGCATTTTAGTACATTTTATAGCTATAGCAGCATGTTTTTTTATTTTTATTTGGTTTTGTATTAGGCTGTTTTGTAGCTGGGACAGAGAGCTTAATTTATTTTTAATTACCTTTAGGTATACAGTATTTATAATTTTTGCTTTAAAACCAATTTCCCCTAATATGGTGTTTACTACCTGAGGATGTTTTTTTGCAGTTTTTTTTTTTAATAGTGCTAGCAACAAGACAAACACCACAAGATAAAACAGAAAACACAATTTTTATTGTGACTGTAGATTTATGGTATTTTGGGTTGCTTTTTTGCTGGTATTAGCTTTTTTTTATTTTTTTGAAAGACAAAAAGAACATGTTTTTACCCCTTGGAGGGTGGCAGATTATTGCTTAAAAATATTTTTTTTTCTTATAAATACCCTTGCTGATTGCAGGCAAAACAGAGGAATTACCCCCATATTTTTTTGTGTTTGTTTTATAGGCAGGCCAGGTTTTAATGGTTTTTACCTTTATTAGTTAGGTAATTTGCATTAACCCAGACGCTTTTTGGCTTGCTTTTGGATTCAAAGCCATTAGCAGCTTAGAGACTTTGTTTTTAAAGGGATACAATTAACTTTTACCAGAGTTTTGATTACTTTTAACTTTTGCTTTTAAAAAAAATTTGAAAAAGAAAACACAACCTATTGTGGCTTTCTTTGGAGCCCTAATAGGATTTTAATTAAGTAGCATGGCATGTTTGCAATTTTTTTAACCCCTTCTACAATATACACTGCACATGTTCTGGGGAAAATGCACATTTTTTTACACTGCTTTGTTTTTATATAGATGTATATAGATTACATTTTATATATATAGATTTGGGGCAGTTAAGTTTTAATAGAACCCTCTTATATTTTTTTTAGCAAATTTGACTACATTGTTTATAGTTAAATGATTTTAGTTGGATAGTTTTTTTGCCTGGATTATTTACAGACTTTTTTTTGGCCCATTTTTCTTCAGAATGGCTGCAAAGAAACCAAGATTTTTTTTTATAACACTTTAGAAAAATATATTTTTACTAAGTTTAACAGCTAATTTTTTTTAGCCTTTGCAGAGTTCACTTTTTACTTTTTTTATAATTACTTGCTTATTTTTTAAAATGATACCTTACTTAACTTAGATTTTACCATTTGAAGTACTATTTTATGGATTTGAATTTTCCATTTCTGCACTTACTCCTTTCCTTACTCCTGCCACTATGCCCTCAGGGCTTCCAACCTGTTTTTAATTTTTTGTTGTTGTTGTTGCCTGCCTGCTTGTTTGGGGCCAATTTTGTGTTGTTGTTGTTGAACCATCCCTTTTCATGAGCACAGGCTTGGGTTGCTGCCTGGTTAGTAATTTGCTCTTTTAGTTGCTTAATTTTTACTAGCTGCCGGGTACACACTTCTGCCCTTTTCCCCAACTTTTTTTTTATTTTGACAACATTTGGTACCACATAGCCACTGCAGTTTACATCAATCCCATTGTTGCCCCTAAGTTTTTACCCTTCTGCCTTTCATACTTGGCATACTGGTTTAACAAATTTTGCCAAGTATGCACGCCTTTTTGAAGCTTTGCCACGGAACCCCAGGGATTGTATGCCACCTTGGTGAGGTTCTTACCCCCCCTTTGAAAGAGACAACAGAATCCCGTCCCTTCTTGTCGCCCCTTCCATGGCACGGGCATCAAGTCCACCAGCCTCCCGTGACACCAGAGGGCCATGCAGCGGGACTCCCATGTCCGCGCTCTCTAATGCCCGTCCATCCAGCCTTGAACCCATTGTTGATGCCATCGCCCATGACTGCAGAACTTTCGAGTCCGCAGTTGTACCCTTCTGTTTCCTGAACATGTTGTCACAATTCATTAGTACAACTTTTAAGGTTTTTTTAATTACTTGATATTTTACACTGCCCATGCCAGCACCGGGGCTTACAATGTTAACCCAGCCTGCGCCAGAGGGAGAAACGCTAAACCTTCCCCTGTATTACTCGGCCTACTACCACCGAGGGTCCATACACCAAATACAAAACCCATCCCGGGCAGAGCGAGAAACCCGAAGTTCTTCTTTTATGCTTAGTTATGCTACGGCTGAGGGTGTATGCACCGAGGATTTTTTTTTTTTTCGCTTGGAGTGGGGATTTTTAAGGGTTTTTTTTTATTTTCCGGCACTTTTACGACTGGGGTATACCCACCTGCAACTATGTTCCCCACCGCCTGGAGTGGATGAGGGTGGAGAGAGGAATGCTAAACCACTTTTTGTTTTTTAGCCCTGCAACGACTGAGGGTGGGCATACCTTTAATTATAAAATCCTTAACATGAAATACCAACAGTGCCGGGCAGAGCAAACATGAAATACCAAGGGCAGCACAGTTGGTGCGCTCAATATTTCATTGTATGAAAAGACCTCCAATCCACTTTCTAAAGCATAGGAGGTCTAATATTGTTATCAGAGAAGGGCTGCCGGTTGGAAATTTTTATTGTCTCTTTATCATACCAGCAAACCAACAAAAGGTTAAACTTTGTATAGCGTATGAAAGGTTATTTACTTTAAGATTACACATGTTTTTAATGCTCTGTAGTTTGTTTGCTTAGCCCTTCCTCTTTTCTGTCAAACTATATGCTATCAACACAGGAGGAGGAGAATCATCAATCAGTTTTAGAAATACTTAGAAATACTGTTATAAAACTTCCTGAAGTAGGTCATCGAGCATGAGATTATGGCTGAGTTATGTCAGGTCAGTTGTGAATAATGTGAATACTTTCCATGACTACCCTTAATGTAAATTTGTTTGTCTAGTAGCGTTGCCTCCCTCCCTGGTTATCGTAATGAGAAACGAGGAGTCTATTAGGTACAGTAATTGAGACTGAAATATTTCTAGATAAACAAACACTAAGAAGAACTTGGGAAAAAAATCCAGTTCCCAATTTTTTTTTTAATCACTTTAACTTAATTGGAACTGGAAGGGGACTTTTAGCTGCATCTACCTAATTTTTTAAATTAAACATAATACTGAAGACTTGTTAATCTACCCCCTTGTTTCAAAAAGCTGACTTATAAATGCTGAAAATTAGCTAATGGACTCTTTGACCTAAGCGACTAACTTGGAAAACATAATGAGAAATGGAACTACAATACAGTAACTCCTCACTTAAAGTCGTCCCGGTTAACGTTGTTTCGTTGTTATGTTGCTGATCAATTAGGGAACATGCTCGTTTAAAGTTGTGCAATGCTCCCTTCTAACGTCGTTTGGCAGCTGCCTGCTTTGTCCACAGCTTGCAGGAAGAGCAGCCCGTTGCAGCTAGCTGGTGGGGGCTTGGAACCAGGGTGGACCAGCAGCCCCCCTATCAGCTCCCCGCTCCCTTAAGTTCCCTGTGCTGCAGCATCCAGAAGGCTAACAATCAGCAATTCAGCTGTCCCTGCCCCCAATGCCATGTGCTGCTCCTGCCCTCTCCCTTGGATCTGCTCCCAGAGACTCCTGCTTGCTGTTCAGGAAGGGAAGGGAGGGGGCTAATATCAGGGTGTCCCTCTCCCTCCTGCTCCTGCACCCTGCTTACCCCTTCTCCATATAAAGCAGGGAGGGGACACAGATGGAGGGAGACAGAGAGAGCTTGGAGCAGCAGCTGCTGTCTCACTTCCTGATCCACTTAAAAAGACAATGCACTTAAGAGTGGGTCAACTTACTTAAAGGGGCAGTGTGCATCTCTCTCTCTCTCTCCCACACACAAGGTGTGTGTCGGTCTTTGTCTGCTATGCTGTCTCCCCTCCCTCCTGTTTATGTTGCCTTGTGTGAGAGGCTACATTAACAACAATGTGTTAACCCTTGAGGGCTCAGCCGAGTGCTAGTTCTTCATTTAGCAGCAAGGCATTCCCTGGGAAAAAACCCTCCCCCTTCCACCCTCTAACTTCACCACCTCAACCAAGCTTCACAATCATTATAGCTGTGAAGAGTATTAAATTGTTTGTTTAAAACGTATACTGTGTGTATATCTATATAATATATAGTTTTTTGTCTGGTGAAAAAAATTTCCCTGGAACCTAACCCCCCCTATTTACATTAATTCTTATGGGGAAATTGGATTCGCTTAACATCATTTCGCTTTAAGTCGCATTATTCAGGAACATAACTACAATGTTAAGCGAGCAGTTACTATAAAATAAAAAATAAATTAATGGAAATATCCTATCTCCTAGAACTGGAAGGGACCAGTCATTGAGTCCAGCCCTTTGCCTTCACTGGACAGGACCAAGTACTGATTTTGCCTCAGATCCCTAAGTGGCCCCCTCAAGGACTGAACTCACAACCCTTGGATTAGCAGGCCAATGCTCAAACCACTGAGCTATCCCTCCCCTTGCTCTACTGCAAAGGAGGAAAAATTATGTTACTGTACCCTCAAATGGTGAGCAAAAATGAAGTAACATCAGATAGGCACAGCTCCAGCGAGGAAATGTAAATAAAATAGTCCAGTGAAGAGTAAATGTGCTCTCATCTTCAAATATTCATGCCCTTACCATCAGCTTTTAAAGTTCTGGGAATAAGGGTCTCTATTCATGTGCACAGTCATTACTTGTGCCTAATGAGACACAGCTACCGTAGGCATCGTACCATTGGCATTCACCACACAGACTGTTAGAGCAATTCATTTCCAAGAGCAATTGGTTTCATAGTGTTTTGCAAACACTATGCTGCATCGCAGTCAGAGCCAGGAAACAATAGAGACAACACTACTGACAACATGACACTACAGACAGAACACTATAGACAACGTTTTACATGGCACTTTATCTAGACACTCTGGTGTGGCAGGCCAAAAGATAAATCATTTCAGCCAGGTAAAGATAATTCTCCTGAAGGGTCAGACTCAACTGTTCTGCCTTCCGCTGTGTGTGGGGGGTGGGAGTGAAGGGGCAGAGGATATAAGAACATAAGAACATAAGAAAGGCCGTACTGGGTCAGACCAAAGGTCCATCTAGCCCAGTATCTGTCTACCGACAGTGGCCAATGCCAGGTGCCCCAGAGGGAGTGAACCTAACAGGCAATGATCAAGTGATCTCTCTCCTGCCATCCATCTCCATCCTCTGACGAACAGAGGCTAGGGACACCATTCTTACCCATCCTGGCTAATAGCCATTTATGGACTTAGCCACCATGAATTTATCCAGTCCCCTTTTAAACATTGTTATAGTCCTAGCCTTCACAACCTCCTCAGGTAAGGAGTTCCACAAGTTGACTGTGCGCTGCGTGAAGAAGAACTTCCTTTTATTTGTTTTAAACCTGCTGCCTATTAATTTCTTTTGGTGACCCCTAGTTCTTGTATTATGGGAATAAGTAAATAACTTTTCCTTATCCACTTTCTCAACATCACTCATGATTTTATATACCTCTATCATGTCCCCCCTAAGTCTTCTCTTTTCCAAACTGAAGAGTCCTAGCCTCTTTAATCTTTCCTCATATGGGACCCTCTCTAAACCCTTAATCATTTTAGTTGCTCTTTTCTGAACCTTTTCTAGTGCTAGAATATCTTTTTTGAGGTGAGGAGACCACATCTGTACACAGTATTCGAGATGTGGGCGAACCATGGATTTATATAAGGGCAATAATATATTCTCAGTCTTATTCTCTATCCCCTTTTTAATGATTCCTAACATCCTGCACCATATCTCCACATGGTGCAGTTTTGTACCAAATACACATAAAATACCATGGAGCAGAGGTCTCAATATGCTTTACTGGGTTAGATCCGTGTAAACTGGACTGATACAAGAGTGAATCAAGCTCTCTAACTGATAGGAATTTTCTTGCATTTACATCTCTGAGAGTTTTGTCTGCAAGGACAGCTGGCTCTCGAAAGGCAAAAAAAGAAGGAGAAACTTCAATGGGTGAGACCTGTAGACTCAATACATGACATAAAGCCAATGAGATATGCTGCCTCCAATGATTGCCATTGTTCTTCAACTCCAGCCTGTAGTTGCTTTGAAAGGCTTTTGGCTACAGGCAGTTAGAAATGTGGGACAGCAACATTGCTTTCCTTTCACTCATACGCAGAACTACTGAGCCATTGTCACAATCTAAGGTACATACAATATACCATTACATCTGATCACCTCATAGTCTTTAATGGGGATGGTATGAGACTGCCTACAATGGCATGTAGCTGATTTGCGACTGCTAGCAGCAAATATCTCCAACAGCTAATGATGAGACACTAGATGGGGAGAGCTCTGAGTTACTACAGAGAATTCTTTCCCAAGTGTCTGGCTGCTGGGTCTTGCCCAGGGTCTAACTGATGGCCATATTTGGGGTCAGGAAGGAATTCTCCCCTGGATCAGATTGGCAAAGAACCTACTGTTTTTTGCCTTCCTCTGCAGCCTGGGGCATGGGTCACTTGCACATAAGAACATAAGAACGGCCGTACCGGGTCAGACCAAAGGTCTATCTAGCCCAGTATCCTGTCTACCGACAGTGGCCAATGCCAGGTGCCCCAGAGGGAGGGGACCTAACAGGCAATGATCAAGTGATCTCTCTCCTGCCATCCACCTCCATCCTCTGACAAACAGAGGCAAGGGACATCATTCCTTACCCATCCTGGCTAATAGCCATCAATGGACTTAACCACGATGAATTTATCCAGTTCTCTTTTAAACCCTGTTATAGTCCTAGCCTTCACAATCTCCTCAGGTAAGGAGTTCCACAAGTTGACTGTGCGCTGAGTGAAGAAGAACTTCCTTGTATTTGTTTTAAACCTGCTGCCTATTAATTTCATTTGGTGACCCCTAGTTCTTGTATTATGGGAATAAGTAAATAACTTTTCCTTATCCACTTTTCCACATCACTCATGATTTTATATACCTGTATCATATCCCCCCTTAGTCTTCTCTTTTCCAAGCTGAAGAGTCCTAGCCTCTTTAATCTCTCCTCATATGGGACCTGTTCCAAACCCCTAATCATTTTAGTTGCCCTTCTCTGAACCTTTTCTAGTGCCAGTATAACTTTTTTGAGATGAGGAGACCACATCTGTACGCAGTATTTGAGATGTGAGCGTACCATCGATTTATATAAGGGCAATAATATATTCTCAGTCTTATTCTCTATCCCCTTTTTAATGATTCCTAACATCCTGTTTGCTTTTTTGACCGCCTCTGCACACTGCGTGGACATCTTCAGAGAACTATCCACGATGACTCCAAGATCTTTTTCCTGACTTGTTGTAGTTAAATTAGCCCCCATCATATTGTATGTATAGTTGGGGTTATTTTTTCCAGTGTGCATTACTTTCATTTATCCACATTAAATTTCATTCGCCATTTTGTTGCCCAATCACTTAGTTTTGTGAGATCTTTTTGAAGTTCGTCACAGTCTGCTTTGGTCTTAACTATCTTGAGCAGTTTAGTATCGTCTGCAAACTTTGCCACCTCACTGTTTACCCCTTTCTCCAGATCATTTATGAATAAGTTGAATAGGATTGGTCCGAGACTGACCCTTGGGGAACACCACTAGTTACCCCTCTCCATTCTGAGAATTTACCATTAATTCCTACCCTTTGTTCCCTATCTTTTAACCAGTTCTCAATCCATGAAAGGACCTTCCTTTTTATTCCATGACAGCTTAATTTACATAAGAGCCTTTGGTGAGGGACCTTGTCAAAGGCTTCCTGGAAACCTAAGTACACTATGTCCACTGGATCCCCCTTGTCCACATGTTTGTTGACCCCTTCAAAAAACTCTAATAGATTAGTAAGACACTATTTCCCTTTACAGAAACCATGTTGACTATTGCTCAACAGTTTATGTTTTTCTATGTGTCTGACAATTTTATTCTTAACTATTGTTTTGACTAATTTGCCTGGTACCGACGTTAGACTTACTGGTCTGTAATTGCCGGGATCACCTCTAGAGCCCTTTTTAAATATTGGTGTTACATTAGCTAACTTCCAGTCATTGGGTACAGATGCCAATTTAAAGGACAGGTTACAAACCATAGTTAATAGTTCCGCAACTTCACATTTGAGTTCTTTCAGAACTCTTGGGTGAATGCCATCTGGTCCCGGTGACTTGTTAATGTTAAGTTTATCAATTAATTCCAAAACCTCCTCTAGTGACACTTCAATCTGTGACAGTTCCTCAGATGTGTCACCTACAAAAGCTGGCTCAGGTTTGGAAATCTCCCTAACATCCTCAGCCGGGAAGACTGAAGCAAAGAATCCATTTAGTTTCTCCGCAATGACTTTATCGTCTTTAAGCGCTCCTTTTGTATCTCGATCATCAAGGGGACCCACTGGTTGTTTAGCAGGCTTCCTGCTTCTGATGTACTTAAAAACATTTTGTTATTACTTTTGGAATTTTTGGCTAGCCGTTCTTCAAACTCCTCTTTGGCTTTTCTTATTACATTTTTGCACTTAATTTGGCAGTGTTTATGCTCCTTTCTATTTGCCTCACTAGGATTTGACTTCCACTTTTTAAAGGAAGTCTTTTTATCTCTCACTGCTTCTTTTACATGGTTGTTAAGCCATGGTGGCTCTGTTTTAGTTCTTTTACTGTGTTTCTTAATTTGGGGTATACATTGAAGTTGGTGTCTTTATTATGGTGTCTTTAAAAAGCGCCCATGCAGCTTGCAGGGATTTCACTTTAGTCACTGTACTTTTTAACTTTAGTTTAACTAACCCCCTCATTTTTGCATAGTTCCCCTTTTTGAAATTAAATGCCACAGTGTTGGGCTGTTGAGATATTCTTCCCACCACAGGGATGTTGAATGTTATTGTATTATGGTCACTATTTCCAAGCGGCCCTGTTATAGTTACCTCTTGGACCAGCTCCTGCGCTCCACTCAGGACTAAATCTAGAGTTGCCTTTCCCCTTGTGGGTTCCCGTACCAGCTGCTCCATGAAGCAGTCATTTAAAGTATCGAGAAATTTTATCTTTGCTTTTCGTTCTGAAGTGAAATTTTCCCAGTCAATATGGGGATAATTGAAATCCCCCACTATTACTGAGTTCTTAATTTTGATAGCCTCTCTAATTTCCCTTAGCATTTCATCATCACTATCACTGTCCTGGTCAGGTGGTCGTTAATAGATCCCTAATGTTATATTCTTATTAGAGCATGAAATTTCTATCCATAGAGATTCTATGGAACATGTGGATTCACTTAAGATTTTTACTTCATTTGATTCTACATTTTCTTTCACATATAGTGTACAAGCACTTTAAAAACGTGCGTCTGTTTATTTGTCTGCCCTTTTAGATGTGTCAAATTCTTTTTTATGTGAATGTTTATCATCTGATCTGGCCCTTACATTATCCTCTTCCATCCTCTGCTCCTGACTATAACCTGGAGATTCTCTATCATTTGACTTTCTCCTAAGAGAAGTCTCTGTCCGAGCCACATGCTCCTCTGCAGCAGTCGGCTTTCCCCCATCTCCTAGTTTAAAAACTGCTCTACAACCTTTTTAATGTTTAGTGCCAGCAGTCTGGTTCCACTTTGGTTTAGGTGGAGCCCATCTCTCCTGTATAGGCTCCCCCCATCCCAAAAGTTTCCCCAGTTCCTAATAAATGTAAACCCCTCCTCTCTACACCATCGTCTCATCCACGCATTGAGACTCTGAAGTTCTGCTGCCTACCTGGCCCTGCGTGTGGAACTGGGAGCATTTCTGAGAATGCCACCATAGAGGTCCTGGATTTCAGTCTCTTCCCTAGCAGCCTAAATTTGGCCTCCAGGACATCTCTCCTACCCCTCCCTATGTCATTGGTACCTACATGTACCACGACCACCGGCTCCTCCCCAGCACTACGCATAAGTCAGCAGGTTTAAACTAGTGTAAATGGTGAATTTTCTGTAACTCAAAGTCTTTAAATTATGATTTGAACACTTCAGTAACTGAGCAGAGGTCCGGGGTCTATTACAGGAATGGGTGGGTGAGGTTCTGTGGCCTGTAGTGTGCAGGAGGCCATACTAGATGATCATGATGTGTCCTTCTAGCCTTAAAGTCTATGAGTCTAATTCATTTATCCTCACAATGCACCTGTGAGGTAGGGAAGTGCTGTCATCTATATTTTACAGAGGGGGAACAGCAGCACAGGGAGACCAAGTGATTTGCCCAAGGTGAGACAGGAAGTTTGTGGTGGAGCGGAGAATGGAATCTCTGTCTGTAGAGGTCCAGGCTAATGCCCTAACTGCTAGACCATACTTCCTACCAGGGAACAGAGCATACTCCCTGCACCATGTCTCACTGAATACATAATTCTTAATAAACGTATCAGTTTAGAGAATCTGCGAGATCTATGATGTCATTGCTGACCACACAATGTGGTGTTCCGTCCTTCTTTCATATCGTCAGTCCCTGTAAAACTTGCCTCTGATTTTCACCTAAATCACTCCATCAAGCTACCTAATCTTTTCCCCCAGCCCCATTCAGTACCTGGGGCAGCCAGGCTGCAATGGTTAGAAACTAAGCTTAGTAGGCCTTCCCATCTCATAAATCACACAAAGCCATTGTTACTCATGGGGATGATGTTAGAAGGCCACCCAGACACTGTCCAATGTATGAGTGAAGACGTCCTGATGCTGAGTATTCTCTGGTTGTCCCAGCCTTGCCCTCTCTCTGCAACCAGTCCCACCACCTCTTGGGGATAGCTGGGTTCCTGCTCACCCAGGTGCTCACTAAACTACATGGGGAGATTTTCAAAAAATAGGAAATTTAGGAACTCAAGTTCCACTGGAACTTGGTAAAATTTTCAAACAAATCTAAGCAATGCAGGAACCTAAGTCCTATTCAAAGTCCCACACAGTTACTCCTGGTTAATAAAGCAGTGAAGGAGATATTCAAAAGCACCTGGGCTTCGAAATCCTTTAGCTGCTTTTGAAAATCTATCTCATGGTATTTACTGAGCAGGAGTGTTAACTGGAAAAATATTATGGTAGGCAGAAAGTCATAAGTCATAACATCAGCAATCCAGTTTCCTCATTTAAAGCTCACTCTGAAAACATACCTTCTTTTGGGACCGAATGCAACTCCCATCAAAACCAATGGAAAGATTCCTAGACTTAAAGGGGAATTAAATCGGGGGCCTTAATTAACTGTTAACTAAATCCATAGGATTCAATGTGTGTTAATAGAACAATATATATTATTTTAAAATCTAAACCATTATTTCTCTAAGATAAAGCATGCTTCACATAATACTCAATACAGTTTCTCATACTTTGCCCCTTTGATTTGGGTTTATTCTAGACAATTGGAGATGGATGCAATTCTGATGACTTCACAGCCGTCCCTTTTTCAAACACAGGCATTTTATTTTAATTTTAGGCAATGTCTCTTTCCTTCCCAGTCAGCACAGTTGGAGCACCCGGGGACTTTTTAGGGTGAACTGAAAAGGTTTTGTAAATGAACAATGAAAGAATGATCCCCCAATACGTGAGTCAATTATAACAAATACTGAGTATTGTCTTTAAAAGCCACCTTTGAATTCAAACACCAAGATGTGTATGTAACTAAATGGAGTACCTGTGTGAGCTTATTGTTGTAATCCTCATCTTTCCTTGCCCCTTTACCTTCTACTGTTTGTTATCCTATACATGGTGTCTTTTCTTATATTATATTTTATGCTCCTCAGAGAAGGGACAATGTCTTTCTCTCTGTGCTGTACAGCGCACAGCATATTTGGCACTAACATAATAAATGACATCTCAGGAAAGACTGGTGTATTGTCAGTAGGTGTGACAGAATTCTGTTGCGAGGTTTAACAACAGGTCTTCAAATTTCAGGGGCACAAAGAAATAATTAAATAAATATTAAACAAAAATGGGGAGAATGTGGGTGCAAATTACATGCAAACCAGTTCAAAGAAAATTATTTATGGACAAGTAAGAATGGACATTATGAATTAGAGACATTTAAGTAGGATATGGATTAGCCAGGTTTACTAGTCTAAATAGCAACACGTTCCTCACATTCAATTAGTTATTTCAAATACTTCCCAGGTGTGAGAGTGTGAAGTTTAATATTTTATAGTATAGCCAAAATATGTATTAAAATTTACTTGGCCAGGGCACAAAATTAAGACAAACTAGGACTTTTTATACTCACGCAAATAAAGGAGAACTTACTTTCCTTTAAAATCCATGATATTTCTTTCAAGCATAGAGGTTTTACTAACGGTGATGTCTTTTCTTGCCAAATACTAAGGTGATTATACTCTACCTACGTGAAAATGAGTGACACCACATCTCTGTCATGTATACTTTTATGTACCCTGGTACGTGGTTTTCAATCTTTACTATCTAGGATTTTATTTTTATTACTATCTAACAACGTGCTACTGTGACAGCTAGCTAGTTTAGCACTTATTAGTGTTGTTACTGAAGCCCAGATTCTCAAATATATTTTGCTGCTGATTTCAATGGGAATTAGGCACCTAAATACCTTTGAGTATCTGGGCCTGACTGCCTTCCAAACACTAATGAATTTATCCTCAGAAGGAAATTTGGAATGTGGGGGATTGATGTGTATTTGCTCTAGAGATCGCATAGAGCCTTTTAAGAGCAGATGAAAGGACCAAGTGATACTCTCTTGCCCCCGACCTCTTCCAGTTCTAGTCAGAATCTAATGAATTATTAGAAGAGCTCTCGCCAGCAGTCCTGGATTTTACACTCCAACCCATGTATCTTCACTATGTTAAAATAAGGCAAAAGTAAAAAAAAAATATAGAGCAGAGACTTTCCAATCCCTCATGTTGAGGTCTTCTGGAAGGAAGCCTGGAATGCCACCTACATCTCCTACCTCTGTTCCAATCAGCCCCATAGCCTATGTCAGATACAGCACCAAACAGAGAAAGTTTGCTAATAATTTCAAAGCCCTCTAAATAGAACCAATACCACCCTCATTGCCAAGAATCCTAACTGTGTCTGGTGCCAACCAACCTTTTTTTTCTGTGTGAGTTTTCCTATGCCTAAAACCAGGTTTCAACTGGAAATACCATGAACAACAAGCTGCTCATTGATTTGATTAAATGTCCCTCATTTTCCCCATTTTGTGTAGAAGATTAAACTTATTTTTTTTAATTATGTGTATAGCACCATAGCTATGCGTGGAGTTTTGCTGCCAAGTACAAAGCTAGGTGCAGAGTATGCAGTCAAAATAAGGCAAAAAACTCATGATGGGATGACAAATTAAATATGTGGGTGGAGGTATGGGTACCCAACATAAAGAAAGAGTGAGCTATGCTTATTGTTACTTAAGTTGCACCATGCAAAATTTATGCAAGCATTGATGCAGGCCCAATATTTCACATTTACACACATTTGTTAGAACAGCTTAGATGCCTGCCTTTGAAAAGATAGCCCTTACAGATTCATACCAAAGATCTCATCTCTGTTACGTATCTGCTTGCAGAAGTCCCACTGACTTCACTTGTGGGTTCTATCTTTTGTACACTTATAGGATACCCAGCAGAGACTTGCACTGCAGATAATAATGTGGTTGGAGTGCAGTATAAGAATACCTATTAGCACTTTCCTGCTTCAAAGGACCTCACAAAGGTTAATCCAAGATCCAGTTCTAAACAGCTTGTCCGATATCGCAGAGGCCCTGGGTCCTACTCCTAGTGAAGTCAATCAAAGTTTTATCGACCTTGAAGTTGTCAACATCCCTTCTCCCAAACGGAATTGCATTAATGAGGAGTTAAGTGGAACCTTGACTGAGAAGCTCTTATCAGCTAACCAGGACTTGATTTCCCTTGGGGACCAAGAACAGGTGGCTCCGGTCAACCTTAACTTCTCCTCATTACATTTTATCAGTGGGAACTAGGTCCAGGCCAAGCTTACCTGTTTTTAACAAGCCTTGGTCTTCAACTATAAGGAAAACAATAAGAACTGAGAAAAATTTGAATGGAATGAAATACAAACAAAACAAACCGATTGTGCAATTTTTGAGTTATCTAAGGACAAATAAGTATCTGATTTTTTAAGCATGAACAATCGGACTTTCCTTGAAAGAAAAACTCAAAAATAACTCAAAACCAATGTAAGGTTACTAAATTTACCAAAAATTTCACCCTCAGCTTGAGACCAAATATGAGATTTCAGGGCAATGGATTTTTTTTCATGAAAATTGGCAATGTCCGAAAACAAAGGTTAATAATAAAAGTGCCTTTTTCAGCCTCAGTGCTACAATATAATGACACATACCAAAGCTGTTTTACAGTTGTGGATATTTTTAGGGGGACCCGGGCATCTCAGACTACATTCTAATAAATGACTAGTGATTTTGGATGCCTTACTTTTTGTGTGTCCAAAGTGACATGTCTTGGAGGGCCCTGATTTTGAAAAAGGGCTGAGCTCCCACCATCTGCATCTGAAAACAAAGCCATTTTAAGGTGTCTTAAATTGGACATCAAAAATCCCAAACACCCCAACTAACTAACCATTTAAAAAAATTTAGGCCAAGGTATAATTTTGAGTAGCTCAAAGCACTTCCCTCTCAAGAGACATATACTGTTTCCATAAGAAGTATGTTACACCTGGGTCAACTATTCTTTCCTATCAAACTGCAAATTAACCCATATAGTGAGAACCCACAGAAGGTCAAGCCTTTCAGAGGCATTATCACACTACAATGTTACCAGCTGCTGACTGTGCAGTTATTATCCCTTGTCATACAGAAAATACATATTCAATTCCCAGGGAAACATTTAATTCTTTACGGACAATATCATGATTCATTAAGCCATGGTCCATGTTAGGGCTGTGTGGAGAAAGAGAACCGTGACTCCCTGATAGTGGTGGTTCTAAGAGTTGATATGTCTGATTCAGTCAGAATTCTTCTGGGGGAGCACACATCAGAGTGGGAGCTGCAATACAGGGTGCAACATATGCCTTACGATGGGAGCTCTGCTCTCCCTTGCTTCCACTCCTTTCCAGTCCCTTTAGGTAGTCTTTGTACTTGAACCTGGGGAGCACAAGGCCTGTGACAAGCCCAAGCAGAAGTGCAGAAGGATGGGAAAAGGCTCCTTGCATCCTTCTCTACCCTGCAAACTCTCTTGCAGGGGCAGCAACAATATAGCCCTTTACTTGTATTGTAACTTGGCATATTTCCGATCGTACCATACACAGTGTATTGCACTATGAAACAGTGCTGGTTTGGGCACTTTTGGTGTTGAGTAATTCATGATCCACAACTTAGCAATCTAACATCCTTGTAATGATGGATTCTTTCTCCAAACATTGACTCATGGAGTGGTGCCTCTTACTGTGTATCATGTCATTAATGTCTATATACAGAAGAGGGTGGCTATTACATTGAATTTCTAAAGCCTCGAATTTCTCAAGCATGTGACAGCACCAGCACAGTCCATAGGAATATTCATCATATTCACATTTTTCTGTCTCAAATATCTATTTTTAGAAAATGCATTGAGTGGATTCTTGCACATCCACAGCATCCAGTCTGTTACTCTTGTCACATTGTAGTCATTTACTTTAAAAAATCCGTATTTATTAAATCTATCCTTAAATAAGAAATCTACCTACACTAAAACAGTTCATATGAGTTCATCTAGCCAGCTAATGGATGGAACAATTGCTCTACTTAAATAATGCTAAACAAGTTTTTCTTTTACTGAAATAAATAACTTGAACAAATAACATGAACAGTCTCAATTTGAACTACTTCTCTTAAAAACAATGTAATAAATGTTAGTGCAAATCCAACAAGGTACAGCAAGGAAGAAGCACAATGTTTGAATCCATAAGTCTATAACATTCTGCAAAAACTACTAATTTTAACAAATAAAAAAAATCAATTATTTGAGCAATAGATAAATGGCAGAACTCTGCTTTCATTTACACCCGTGCAACTTCATTAACTTCAAGGGAGTAAACAAAGGCAGAAATAAAGACAGGTAAGTCTTCAGTGGCAATACAGAAGTTTAACAGAATTAAATTTGGGCTGGTTATTATCCACTTGAGTTTACAGGGACTACGATTTGGCTCCTCATGTTTCCAGGACATTATTTATTATGCAATACACAACACAAACTATTTTATCTAGCTGCATAGGTGCTGGAACTAGGACTGATGGGGGTGCTATCGCAGCCTTCTGGCTTGAAGTAGTTTCTATCATACACAGGGATTACAGTTTGGTTCAGTGGTTTTCAGCATCCCCACTGTACAAATTGTTCCAGCGCCCCACCTTGCTGTGGTTCCTTTTTTTAAAAAAACTAAGAAAGCGGTGAAATCAATTTTACATATGCAGTGGTATGGAGGTTTTAGATTATAGGCTACTACAATCTGTTGGGCTATTGTGTTATTGGGAATGGAAAATTCTATAAGGGTGACAATTCATCCATGTGTAGCACAATGCCTATGCACCACAAATCTCACATAAGATCTCGGGTTTAAGTGTAACTAAAGAGGGGCACAGTCCTTGTGTTGAACCTCCGCACAAGGGTGAATTTCGCCGTCAGGCCCTGCTGTTGGAAGCTGTATCTAATGGGTGTATTGCTGACTTCAGTAAGGTGCATGAGAACAGGGGTCTCCTCACACAAAACAAGGCACAGAATTGGAGTCTAAGTGTTTATGACTTTAAATTGATTGGTTTTAAAATTTGTAAGGCATCTAGAATCCCAGAAAAAAGGAACAGAAATAAATATAACCCTGAAGTTGTAAAAACACAAAGCAACTATGGAGATTGGGAATAACTCGGAGTTTACTTGTGGAAATAATGGCACATGGCCAGTTTAGAATCCCAGAGTCTCCCAAGCTGTAACAAAGCAGATTTTTAACAGGCATAATTCAGAAACAGATGAATAAACAGTAGTTATATGAATATCTGACCAATTCAAGTGTGGAGGAGGGAATTCCTTGATGAGGAAAGGAATGTTCCCTTGAGATTTGAAACCACTGGATAGAATGGAAAAAGCCCATGTTAAATACTACCAAATTCTCCTTCACAGATCCAAGACACCACTGTTAAGTAATAGCTTGTCATCATGAAAACAGTCCTTTTTAATAGAAATACTGATATTATTAGAATACAACAATTGCTGCACTAGTTGATGCTGTTATAAAAGGCGTATTGGCCATACTTCATTATAGATTTTTCCTCCGAGTTTACAATTTACAATCAGATTCTATATTCAGTTCATAAAACAATGCTCATCTTTAAAGGCATAGAATCAATATTTTTTTTAAAAAATTACATTTCTCTCTCTTTCTCTCAAAAAATATAATAAATTTCTTGCAATTTCCCTGCTCCACTGGCACAAATTGAACCTGAAGCTGACAGTGCTGGCTAGTGGCTGATTACTCTAAAGTAGGAGGCTCCTCGGGTGGCATAGATCCAATGCATTGTAGAGGACGATGTTGCAACTTTGCAGTGTCACTGCGTCACTGTATAAATCAATGTGTTGATTTACAGTACTTGTACAACAATTGAGAAGATAATAGTTGATACAGAATAAATATATTAATTTATTCTCAGGGCTTCGCTGATGCCACAATCTGCAACCGATTCCTTAGCGTGAATTAAAGCACATGGTTACTTACAGCCAGCTCTTTACAGTGCATATAATTTGGGCCTGATTCACCACGGCATTACTCCAGCTTCATAAATAGGGGTCAACCAAACTTGCGGCTGTTGAAAATTATGTCACAGACTGTGAAATTTGGTCTCCCCCATGAAATCTGGCCTTTGGCTGCCAGCTCTGAAGGCAAAGTGGAGATCAGTGGCTGATGGACAGGCACCTAGCTCTGAAGGGAGCACCGCTGCCAGCAGCAGCATAGAAATAAGGGTGGCAGTATCACCCCATTGCAGGAGAGGGATAGCTTAGTGGTTTGAGCATTGGCCTAATAAACCCAAGCTTGTGAGTTCAATTCTTGAGGGAACCACTTAGGAATCTGGGGCAAAAATCAGTAATTGGTCATGCTAGTGAAGGCAAGGGGCTGGACTTGATGACTTTTCAGGGTCCCTTCCAGATCTATGAGATAGGTATATCTCCATTTATTTATTTATTTTATACCCCCTAATAGGCTTGTGACCCCCTTTTGGGTCGGGGCCCCCAGTTTGAGAAATGCAGCTGAGAAATCACACATTTTTGTGGCTTGGTCCTGGCATAAATAACAAATTTCATGGACGTGTTACACAGCCACAAAATTTGCTATTTATGCTGTGACCCCAACCGATGAAAAACGTGGGACTTCTCTGAAATTTAAGTAGACCCCTATTTATCAATAGAATTCACACTGATATAACACTGGAGTAATGCTGTTACGATTCTGCTCGTTAACTTTAATCTTTAAGTGTTTATCGTTTTAAACAGTCACAATTATTAACTATTCAAAGAGTTAAGGTTTTCACTGACTCTACTCTCTACGTTGCCAGGGGAAATGAATTGCAAATTTTCTTTTTCCTACAGTTGGCTAAGAAATAAACTTACTGGCATATTTTAAAAACACAAATATTGAGCAATATATTTGGGGCTTATCATCTCTCTCAATGTGCCAGTACAGCAAGTAAACATTCTCATTATCCAGCAAATGAACTTAGTGTCCACAGTTACCCCTTATATGAGCTTCCCCCTAATATGGCTACACCATTCAGGCTCCTGTGCTGAATTAAGCCCATTATAAATCTTGGGAGAAATCCTAAATTCGTTGGAAGTCAATGAGAGATATGCCATTGACTTTAATGGGAGTTGGGATAACACTATCCATCTTTATTGATAATACAAAGTGTTAGATGACTTTGGGACATGCACCTCATCAATACAAAGAATGTTGCGTTCCCAAAAACAAAAATTAGGCCTGGATCCAACAACTGATGGCATGGACTGGGCACACCTCTGCACCCAATTGCAGGATTGGGGCTTTAAAAGGAGAAACACTTTTTTCAGCAATCAGTTTGTGAAAAGGAATCTATTTCTGAGAACTTTCATCCAGGGCCGCCGAGAGTGGGTTCAGGCCCCGGTGAAAAAAATTTTTCGGGCCTCCCAGCAAGGGCAGACCGGCTAAACAGGGCCGACGAGAGGGGGGGAGGCCAGGGAATCCGGGCCCCGAGACCCCTTCCGGACCGCGGTAATTTGTATCGGCTTCCCCCCACTCTCGTCAGCCCTGCTTTCATCACAATACCAGAAATTTCACCTGCGATCTTGAATTCTATCATGTTCCCATATCAAGTAATTCAATAAAGCAAATGCCATGGTCTGATGGCTTATTGTAGTGAATCAAATGTCCAAAGATGGAATGTGGGCCTCACCCTTTAAAATGTGGCCATGAAAAGGAAATACACTTGACACCTGCCCAAATCCCACATTTGCACACGCAGTCTATGGGATCACACATCTACTCTAGCTACCCAGGAGTACATGCAAGAGCAATTTTTGGCAGGTGTGGCCATTGCATCGATGTTTGGAAATTTGGTCCAATTCATTTTAAAATACAAAGAGGAAGGTGCAATCATAAATCATAAATCATAAAATTTCCTCTCCCTATTTGTCAAACGGAGTTTAAATGAACAAATAAATCCCTAAGTAAAACACAGTCACCGAGAAATTAAATACAATTAAAAATCTTTTCCCATCTCACCGTACCCAGTGTTAGTATTATACATTATGAAATAAACAGTAAACTGAGGACTCCTCCACTGTACTGCATTGACATATGTCATTCACTGAGTTCTTTACTTTTTTCAAAATATGGAATTAAAATTAGTCCAGTTTCACTTTAAATTGTCCATCAGCCGCTCACTTTAAAACAAACTATATTAATTTTGTAAAATATATTCACTTCATGTTCTGTTTGTCTGTTGAGGGAATTATACCACCGGCATTGCTGTTGTATCTGAGTGCCTCTTTGTTTAACACTACTGTAAGCAGTGCTGTGTTTTACAATTTATAGAACTCCTGTGTTGGAGTTTTATGTTTGATATTAAAGGTACATTTTACCCTGTAATTTGATGATTAAATAGAGTAAAATGTTGTACAATGGATTAAATTTTCTTGTACTTATACTTTTCTCTGCCAGAATGGATTTTTTTTTTAATAAACCATCAGTCAGCAACTAAAGGCCCATCACTTCCTCTCAATTACACAGGTGCAGTTGCTTTCACCTCTGAATTTTATGAGAGAAGGGGTTGCCCCTTACAATTCCATTTCAATAAGCAAGATGTTACTTCTACACTACAATAGTTCAAGCAATGTTGCAGAAGCCCTGGGGGGGGAAAAATCACTTTTCTAGGACCTTGGGCAACACATACGCAGTTCTGGTTTCTATTGTGTCTAGCCCAAAGTTTCGACATGGAAAAACTAAACTGTTTTTTTCCGAGTCTGCTCAGTCCATGTTAGTTATGGCCTGCAGCCATACCATCCTGGATTGTGACCTCTCCAGATCTTAATGGGGTGGGTCCTGTTTAACACCTCAATGAGAAGCCACCAAGAAAACCCCTCATTCGGTAGGAAGTGATGTTAGTGTAGGTGGCATTCTTCCCTGTGAGTCAGTACTATTGCACAAAATGTCCCACTAGCAGAGCAGGAGGGGACACTGTGCTGATGAGATGAAAAGCTATGGCCCTTACCACTTGTGCTCATTAAAGAGTCAATATCAGTTTTCTCAACATCAGAGTTGTTAAGCCCAGTGTCCTCCCTACATTTCACTATGTGTAATTACATTCTAGCTACTTAAATTCCATCTGCAGTTTCAACTGGATAAGCCATTCTTCACATCATCCTGTCCTGAAGTATTGTGTAGTGTTACTATGCATAAACAGCTGTTGCAGTCCAGTATATAAACATCTGCATTTGAATAGGGGGTGAAATAATTTCTGTTAAAATAAACCAAAAAATGAAAACAAACAAAAAAATCCCAAACAAAAAAACCCTGACACAGGTATTATATCCAGGCATAACTCAGCTGAAGACAATACTGTTGTTATAGATCAGTGGTTTCCAACCTGTTGTCTGCAGACCCCTGTGGGTCCGAAGACTATGTCTAAAATTTCCAAAGGGGTCTACACCTCCATTTGAAATTGTTTAGAGATCTGCAAATGAAAAAAAGGTTGTAAACCACTGCTATAAATTAACAGTGTCACAGAGAGCAGAATTTGGCTTATAATTTGTAAAAGTGCTTTGGGTTTCTTTGGGATGAACATAAGAACATAAGAACATAAGAAAGGCCGTACTGGGTCAGACCAAAGGTCCATCTAGCCCAGTATCTGTCTACCGACAGTGGCCAATGCCAGGTGCCCCAGAGGGAGTGAACCTAACAGGCAATGATCAAGTGATCTCTCTCCTGCCATCCATCTCCATCCTCTGATGTACAGAGGCTAGGGACACCATTCTTACCCATCCTGGCTAATAGCCATTTATGGACTTAGCCACCATGAATTTATCCAGTCCCCTTTTAAACATTGTTATAGTCCTAGCCTTCACAACCTCCTCAGGTAAGGAGTTCCACAAGTTGACTGTGCGCTGCGTGAAGAAGAACTTCCTTTTATTTGTTTTAAACCTGCTGCCTATTAATTTCTTTTGGTGACCCCTAGTTCTTGTATTATGGGAATAAGTAAATAACTTTTCCTTATCCACTTTCTCAACATCACTCATGATTTTATACACCTCTATCATGTCCCCCCTTAGTCTTCTCTTTTCCAAACTGAAGAGTCCTAGCCTCTTTAATCTTTCCTCATATGGGACCCTCTCTAAACCCTTAATCATTTTAGTTGCTCTTTTCTGAACCTTTTCTAGTGCTAGAATATCTTTTTTGAGGTGAGGAGACCACATCTGTACACAGTATTCGAGATGTGGGCGAACCATGGATTTATATAAGGGCAATAATATATTCTCAGTCTTATTCTCTATCCCCTTTTTAATGATTCCTAACATCCTGTTTGCTTTTTTGACCGCCTCTGCACACTGCGTGGACATCTTTAGAGAACTATCCACGATGACGCCAAGATCTTTTTCCTGACTCGTTGTAGCTAAATTAGCCCCCATCATGTTGTATGTATAGTTGGGGTTATTTTTTCCAATGTGCATTACTTTACATTTATCCACATTAAATTTCATTTGCCATTTTGTTGCCCAATCACTTAGTTTTGTGAGATCTTTTTGAAGTTCTTCGCAATCTGCTTTGGTCTTAACTATCTTGAGTAGTTTAGTATCATCTGCAAACTTTGCCACCTCACTGTTTACCCCTTTCTCCAGATCATTTATGAATAAATTGAATAGGATAGGTCCTAGGACTGACCCTTGGGGAACACCACTAGTTACCCCTCTCCATTCTGAGAATTTACCATTAATTCCTACCCTTTGTTCCCTGTCCTTTAACCAGTTCTCAATCCATGAAAGGACCTTCCCTTTTATCCCATGACAGCTTAATTTACGTAAGAGCCTTTGGTGAGGGACCTTGTCAAAGGCTTTCTGGAAATCTAAGTACACTATGTCCACCGGATCCCCCTTGTCCACATGTTTGTTGACCCCTTCAAAGAACTCTAATAGATTAGTAAGACACGATTTCCCTTTACAGAAACCATGTTGACTATTGCTCAAGAGTTTATGTTTTTCTATGTGTCTGACAATTTTGTTCTTTACTATTGTTTCAACTAATTTGCCCGGTACCGACGTTAGACTTACCGGTCTGTAATTGCCGGGATCACCCCTAGAGCCCTTTTTAAATATTGGCGTTACATTAGCTAACTTCCAGTCATTGGGTACCGAAGCCGATTTAAAGGACAGGTTACAAACCTTAGTTAATAGTTCCGCAACTTCACATTTGAGTTCTTTCAGAACTCTTGGGTGAATGCCATCTGGTCCCGGTGACTTGTTAATGTTGAGTTTATCAATTAATTCCAAAACCTCCTCTAGTGATACTTCAATCTGTGACAGTTCCTCAGATTTGTCACCTACAAAAGCCAGCTCAGGTTTGGGAATCTCCCTAACATCCTCAGCCGTGAAGACTGAAGCAAAGAATCCATTTAGTTTCTCCGCAATGACTTTATCATCTTTAAGCGCTCCTTTTGTATTTTCATCGTCAAGGGGCCCCACTGGTTGTTTAGCAGGCTTCCTGCTTCTGATGTACTTAAAAAACATTTTGTTATTACCTTTGGAGTTTTTGGCTAGCCGTTCTTCAAACTCCTCTTTGGCTTTTCTTATTACACTCTTGCACTTAAGTTGGCAGTGTTTGTGCTCCTTTCTATTTGCCTCACTAGGATTTGACTTCCACTTTTTAAAGGAAGTCTTTTTATCTCTCACTGCTTCTTTTACATGGTTGTTAAGCCACGGTGGCTCTTTTTTAGTTCTTTTACTGTTTTTCTTAATTTGGGGTATACATTGAAGTTGAGCCTCTATTATGGTGTCTTTAAAAAGGGCCCACGCAACTTGCAGGGATTTCACTTTAGTCACTGAACCTTTTAACTTTTGTCTAACTAACCCCCTCATTTTTGTATAGTTCCCCCTTTTGAAATTAAAGGCCACAGTGTTGGGCAGTTGAGGTGTTCTTCCCACCACAGGCATGTTGAATGCTATTGTATTATGGTCACTATTTCCAAGCGGTCCCGCTATAGTTACCTCTTGGACCAGCTCCTGCGCTCCACTCAGGATTAAATCTAGAGTCACCTCTCCCCTTGTGGGTTCCCGTACCAGCTGCTCCATGAAGCAGTCATTTAAAGTATCGAGAAATTTTATCTCTGCATTTCGTCCTGAAGTGAAATGTTCCCAGTCAATATGGGGATAATTGAAATCCCCCACTATTATTGGGTTCTTAATTTTGATAGCCTCTCTAATTTCCCTTAGCATTTCATCATCACTATTACTGTCCTGGTCAGGTGGTCGATAATAGATCCCTAATGTTATATTTTTACTAGAGCATGAAATTTCTATCCATAGAGACTCTATGGAACCTGTGGATTCGCTTAAGATTTTTACTTCATTTGAATCTACACTTTCTTTAACATATAGTGCCACTCCTCCCCCTGCACGGCCTGTTCTGTCCTTCCGATATATTTTGTACCCCGGAATGATTGTGTCCCATTGATTGCTCTCAGTCCACCAGGTTTCTGTGATGCCTATTATATCTATATCCTCCTTTATCACAAGGCACTCTAGTTCACCCATCTTATTATTTAGACTTCTGGAGAACTTGCTAGTTATATATATATATAAAACCATAGAATACCAGGGTTAGAAGGGACCTCAGCAGGTCACCTAGTCCAACCCCCTGCTCAAAGCAGGACCAATCCCCAGACAGATTGCCCCAGTTATTGAAATGACCCCCTCAAGGATTGAACTCAAAATTCTGGGTTTAGCAGGCCAATGCTTAAACCACTGAGCTATTCCTTCCCCCCTCAAAATGTTAAAACATGTTCTTTTAATGTAACACACCCACATGACTTTGCTTGCATAAAAATTGAGCAAGACATAGACAAGTCAAATAAAAATAGTTAAAATAATGTCATTCTGATTGTAAAGTTTGTGTTTTAAATTCTCCCATTGGTATATGCAGATTTAAGCACAGATAGAGGAGAAAATAGACTTTTTTAGGCCTTTTCTACACTAGAAAGTTTTGGTGCTTTAACCATGCTGATATGGTACAACCTCCCCATCTAGTGCTGATGGCATTACACCACTAAAAAGTGCAGACAAATTCAAGTTAGAAAGAGAAAGTTACTCACCTTGCAGCAACTAGGTTCTTCAAGTTGTGTGTCCCTTTGGGTGCTCCACTCTAGGTGATGGTGCGTCCCAGTGCCGTTGATCGGAGATCTTCGGTAGCAGTGCCTGGTCGGGACACATGCGCTCAGTTGGTATCTCCCGTTTCATTGGAATCTTCCTGAGCACATGAGTCCCACACTCTCCTCAGTTCCTTCTCTACCATAGAGAAATCATATTAGTATTCCAAAGTAGAGGGGTGGAGGGTGGGGAGTGGAGCACCCACAGGGACTCACATCTCGAAGAACCTCAGTTACTGCAAGGTGAGTAACTTTCTCTTCTTCTTCGAGTGCTGTCCCTGTGGGTGCTCCACTCTAGGTGAATGTGAAGCAGTACCCACTATGGCTAGTGGGATTTTGGAGTTGTGTGAGGGACAACGGTAGACAGTACCATATGGTGTCTTCTGTGGTATCCAGTGATAGCATAATGTTTGGCAAATGTGTGGTCAGATGTCCACGTGGCCGCCTTGCATATGTCTGTAACAGGTACATTGTGGAGGAAGGCAATGGATGTTGACATTGCTCTAGTAAAATGAGTCCTAACACCCGCTGGTGGTTGAACATTCTGGGTCTGATAGCAGGGTCTGATGCAGACTGAGATCCACTTGGAGAGTCTTTGCTTAGAGATAGCGTCACCCTTTGATCTCTTGGTAGTAGAAACAAATAGCCTAGGGGATTCATGACATGGTTTAGTTCTGTCTAGATAGAATGCAAGAGCCCGTCAGATGTCGAGGGTATGTAATGCAGCCTCCTGTGGAGTCGTGTGAGGCTTGGGATGGAATACAGATAAGTGTATTGACTGGTTAAGGTGGAAGGTAGACACCACCTTGGGGAGGAATTTGGAGCGGGTTCGTATAGTAAGCTTGTGTTTAGAGAAAATGGTGTAGGAGGGTAGACCATCAGGGCGCTTATTTCACCAACCCTTCTTGTTGACATTATGGCAACCAAGAAAGCCACTTTCATGGACATGTGGAGCAGGGATGAGGTGGCCAGGGGCTTGAAAGGGGGTTTCATAAGAGTGCGGAGAACTAGGTAGAGACTCCAGGAGGCTACTGGTGAATAATTCTCAGGGTAGAGATTTTGCAGGCCCATGAAGAAGCGTTTGATGGTGGGGTGGGCAAAAGTGAATAGCTGTCCAGAGTGTCATGGAAGATGATAAGGGCCGCGAGGTGTACTCTGATAGACGTGAGCGAAAGCCCGT
Source organism: Emys orbicularis (assembly GCF_028017835.1). Taxonomy (NCBI): domain Eukaryota; kingdom Metazoa; phylum Chordata; order Testudines; family Emydidae; genus Emys; species Emys orbicularis. The sequence goes on from NW_027045124.1 coordinate 202,908, forward strand.
CCTGTTTTAGTTTGAAAAGATAGTCAGTGAGGGTTGCAGTCTGGGGTATTAGGCATCTGTGGAAGCACCAGATGGAGAAGCATTTCCACTTTTGCAGGTAAGTGTAAGAAGTGGAGTCCCTTCTACTGTGCAGGAGGACGTGTTGGACTTGTTCTGAACAGGCTAATTCATGGGCTTGAAACCATGAAAGAACCACGCCGTCAGATGGAGTTTCCAGAGCTGCAGATGAAGAAGCCAACCACAGTTCTGGTCTGTCTGGGGAGGACGGATGGACATGCATAGCAGGTAAGAATAGGGACCAGCTAAAGCATTGGACTTTTAGTCTGAACAGGGCTCATAGGAGGCATAGAGCAGCATTTCCCATAGAGACTGAAACCAATGGGGGTAAACCCAAACAAGAATGGCCAGATCCCTCAAACTCATAGAATATCAGGGTTGGAAGTGACCTCAGGAGGTCATCTAGTCTAACCCCCTGCTCAAAGGGGGACCCATCCCCAGACAGATTTTTGCCCCAGATCCCTAAGTGGCCCCCTCAAGGATTGAACTCACAACTGTAGGTTTAGCAGGCCAATGCTCAAACCACTGAACTATCTCTCCCCCTCTAATACTGACCAGTATTACCCGATGACAGGGAAATAGACAATATGGGTAATGAACCACCAGTCTTAAGAAGGTCCCACAGGGCTAACAAGGGTGTACTGCCTGTTAAATTTAGAGATGATTATGTTATTGGTTCTATGTAGTATTTTAATGAATATTGTCATGTATGGTATGAAGAAGTAGATGTGGAATGTTTAATATGTTAAATGTTCTTTTCATAATTGTTAATGGGTTTTTGATATGATATGATACGATGTGGGTATATGCTGTTAATATGGGGGCCCGGATGTACTGGTGTGAATATTGTGGTCGTGGCAGAATTTTAACAAGGGGGAATGTAAGGGGACTGTTGCCCCCTTACTAACATTCAGTGGGGGTGTTTTGGTTGGCTAGCTCTCAGTACCAAAAGGGGAAGGGTCAATGGGAAATCAGGAGCCTGAGACTGACAGTCCCCAGGGGCAATGGGGAGAGGCCAATGGTCTAAGTCAGCCTGATTGACAGGACAGACAGGCTAATCAAGGAGTCAGGAGGGTCCCCTCCTCCGTGTGAGCTGGAATTGCCTGGGTTAGACAGAGTGGGGCCAAGCTAAGGAGAGAGCAGGAGCCCAAGTTAAGCTGCTGGAAGCAGAGCTGCAGCCCCAAAGCCAGAGCACAGCCCAGAGAGAGCAGACCTGCCCTAGGAGCAGAGCTGCAGCAACCAGAGCCAGAGGAGCCAGAGAAACAGCCCAGGGAGCTGGAGGCAGAGCAGCAGCAGCAGCCGTGCTGAGGCAGAGTGGAGCAGTCCAGAGCCGGGTGCAGTGAGCAGCCGAGGAGAGCAAGGGGGACCCTGGGCAGTGGGCCCAGCACAGAGAGACACGTCAGCCAAGAAGCTCTGCAGGCCAGACTTGGAGGGGGAGCGTAACCCTGACAGGGCGGGGGCAATGCTGGGAAGACGGGTCCTGCCACTGAGAGTTTGTGTCCACCGCCAGAGCAAGTGTCCAACCCACAGCATCGCTGCAGCACAGCCAGGGCCTGAGAAGGAGGCCTGGGACCTACAAGAAACAGACTGTGAACTGCCCTGACATTCCAGAGACACTGTTTGTGATGTTCCCTGCCACAGAGCGGGGTGATGTGTTTCCTTTAACCTTTTCCCATTTTTCCTTATTCCTTTTAAAACTAATTGTTAATTAAATAAACTGTATTGCTTTAAATCTTATGTAATATTCAGTGGGTCAGGAAAGCATCCAGTGCAGAGAGAGCATCCCAGAGTGGGGACACCCTAGCCCCTGACCTAGGTGACCACAGCAACGTTGGGGGTCGAGCCCCCCAGGAATCTTGGGCCCAGCCTTGTTGCGGTAACGAGGACTCTGCCAGACAGGAGAGTGGAAGGGGAGTCCTCGATGGCAGGGAGGCCTCTGGGTAAAGGAAGTGGGAGCAAGGACTCAGATCCTTCTGCTAGCCCATTTCACCAGGGTAGTGCAGAAGCCAGGAAAGTTCCCCACAATAGCGGGACCATTCCCCCGCTTACACATAGCTGATTAAAGTAGTTACTAGAATGCAAACTGCTGTTCCGACCAACTGGTTTATTGATTATGAGAATTTACCTACAAAAACCAAGTGATAAAGCAAACACCACCTATAACAGCAAATGTGATGGAGAAAATGTTAGCTTCATGGCAGATCCTCTCCGGATCATCTTTTATTGAGAAGATCTGCAAAAATAGAAGGAAAAACATCCAAATATTTTGTTAGCCAGCCTATTAATAGATGCTGTATAACACTATAGAGACTAGAATGGAGTTTCTTACATACTTGGGGAAGAAGAGAGGAGAGTATTTATATGAATGAATATTTCAAGGTTAAAGTTAACGAGGACTAAGGGTTAAATTTTCAGAAGCCTCACACTGACTTTTCTGCCTCACACTGGCTCCCTCCTGATAGTCATGGTGCTGTACCTCTGCTGCCTGGCTACAGAGAATTACCTTTGTTCAGACCTCTAGGCACAGGTGTCAGAGACCGCAGTAATTATTGTGCCCATTCCCTGGCTTTGGAACGCTGACACAGCACTGAAGTCAAACTGAGAAGGAATGAAAAAAGCAATCTTGTTAGCAACTGGTTGGTCAGTGACTTCCTAATAGAAGTTGGCCCTCTGATGCCATCAGGAAACCTTTTTTCATGATGATATTCCAATAGGCATAATCTTTCAGGAACAGGAGCACTACAAGAGGCCCTACTTCACTCTATTCAGTGCAGAAAGACACCCCCCCCCCCATCCGCATTAGAGAGAGGAAAAGAAGGTGTGAGCCAGCGATTAGCCCTGGCTGAGACGATTTAGTTGGGGTTGGTCCTGCTTTGAGCAGGGGATTGGACTAGATGACCCCCTGAGGTCTCTTCCAACCCTAATATTCTATGATTCTATGATTAAACTACAGGAATGGGAACTTCTCCGTTCTACAACATGCTCCAACAATCATATCCTCTGTGGCTTTGGACAACTCACATCTCTCTGCCTCAGTTTGTGTAAAATAGGGATAATCCTTCCTTCGTTCCTTCACAGATACGTTGTGAGGACTCATTCATTAATGTTCATAAAGTGCTTTGTGAATGGCAAAAAAGTGTAATATAAATACTAAGGATTAGACCACAGAGAAACTATGTTAGCCAGAACCATTTTTAAATAGAAAGATGCAAACATGATATTCCTATGTTCTGAATTGTTTTACAAACCATGTTTATAATCTGCTTATGTTGGGCGCCCAGTGACCCAAGAAACAGTGGTGAAACTATGCTAGCATATTTTTGTGAAGAACTATGTATAAAAATGATTCTAACTACCCTGGTTTCACTGAAGTGTACATAGGGCCAATGCTACCAATCAGGTCAACTTAACTAGCCTCCTTCACAGTTACATTACGGAAAAGTCAGTACTCCACTTACTGTTATAATTTTAGCAAATATGATGCTCCACTAATAACAGCAGCTAGTGTCCCCAGTGCAATGAAAGGCCACTCGGACTTGTTTAATTTAAAAAACTTGAGGAAAGAAACTTTGGGAAGGTGTTCCTGGAAAAGAAAAACAGATTAAAATCAGATCTTTTATTTTTGTCAAATACAATTCAATTTTACATTTTTCAGAGAGCTGAGCTGCATTATGGTGCCTACAGGAAAAGTTGAGTTTAAGAACCCTGGACTAGTAGAGAACAAGGCAGGTAAATGGAATGACTAGAAGTGACAGGACTGGACAAAATCCATTCTAAAAACACCCTGGAATACTCTTAACAGCAAACTTTACATGGATAATTATGCTTTCTACTTACATTCAGTAGCACCTTTCACTCAAGGAAGCTCTACAAAGGAGGTTATGTATTACCCATATTTTATAGATGAGGAAACGACACACTCAGAAGTGAAGTGATTTGCTGAAAGTTGCACATTGAATCAGTGATACAATTTTAGGAAAAGGACACAGTCCTTTTGACTCCCACTGAAATAATCTTTGATATACACCCCCTTTCAGAAATGTTCTGATCTCTCTGGAAGAATTGTGCAGGTTTACCACTGAGCTGCTGAAGCTTTGCAGGATGAAAACAAAGACCCACGAACCAAACCAAAAAAATCTCGACTAAGCTCCAGTAAACCATTACCTCTTCAGGTGCAGCTTCTTCTTCAGCCTCTTTTTGTGGAACATGTTTTATGCTTGCTCTTTTCGAAATCAACCCATTGATGGGGAACGCTTCTTCATGATCTTTTAAGGTAATAGTTTCTGTTGATTCTTCATGGTCTTCTGTTTTAATAGACTTTAACACAACATAAATTCAGTCACAAATATATCCAAAAGGTCAGTGTAGTTGCATTAGGTAGACTTAGGGTTACCAGATGTCCTGATTTTATAGGGACAGTCCTGATTTTGGGGGCTTTTTCTTATATAGGCACCTATTACCCTCCACCCCCTGTCCCGATTTTTTACACGTGCTATCTGGTCACCCTAGGTAGACTCCACTTCCATTTGCAGGGTCATGTAGGTTCTCTGAGACCCTGACTGCTATTTTGGATTTAGTCCTCTGACTAAATTTGCTACTCATACCCTTATTTGGCAGAAACATAAGAGCATTTCTCCTAGTTCTTGGATTCTCACTCCTCACGTCCTGAAATCCAGCTACAGGCATCTTCTGTGTTCTCTACATATTTACACAAAAAGCTAACATTTTGTGCCAAGCATTAAGGAAGCCATGCTCACTTTCTTCCAAAGAGCCTAATCCTGTGCAGTTATTCCTGTGAGCTTCCATTGACTTTCAGAAGTGGGCTTTAAAGGTTGTAAGCAAACAATACATTCAAAAATACTTTGACATATTGTTTTAATTCTATTTTTTAAATGGTTTGCAAAACTCCTGAGAATACATGTGTGTTCTCCCATTTTAGGCCGAAATCCTGGCCCCATTGAAGTCAGTGGCAAAACTCTTATCGGCTTTGATAGGGGGAGGATTTCATTCCTAGTATTTTGAAAAAATTTCTTCTGAATTTCCTTCTAGTTTATCTTCCCACAGTTTCAAAGTGAGTTGATTCTAAATTGCACAGATGAAAGAATCCATGACAGTATAACAGTTCTAAAGTATAACATATAAGTAAGTTTCCTACTAATATGGTTTAGGGTTTCCAGGGTCAGAGCAGGCCATACTCGTCTTGAAACTGTTTTTTAAAAACAAACAATTTTCAAAGTATATTCAAGAGTTTTCTAAAATATGGCTTAAAAACAGCCTAGTTTTATCTATTGGCCATTCTTAAACTGTGTTGTTAACAGGAGTGGTTTTAAAACCATGGGAACATAAATGGTATGAAAAACACTGCTTTAAAATTCTTCCACTGTCACAGCCTTAGTGCCAGTCCAGGCCTTGTCTCTATTAAACAAAACTACTAGCACGTCTCTCACAGTTGGGCTAGCAACGGTGACAGAACCAGGTAGATCAGCCTCTATTCTAACCCTGGTTAGAGAACATGGTAGTAAAAATGCCTGTGCTCTGCCTACAGTACGCTAGCACCATTTCTACCATTGAAGTTCCACTGGGTGCTAGAGCAACAGTGGGGGAAAATGCTGAAAATGGTGTATATACACACCTGCACTACAACTGTAATTGTACAAGCACCTGGTTGTCTAGCAAAGTTAGGGGGCATCTGGATTCTGACAGATTCTGTGTGTAGTGTGGATCCAACATCAAAATTAGGCAATAGAATTACAGACTAGACTGTTACCTTTTCTTTGGAACCCCCTTTGTGCTGTGAAAGCTTCCATCCATCCCTTTAGTTGGGATTCCACACACAGCAGTTGCCAAAGGAGCTGTGCTACAAGGAAGCTGGAGGGTGGGGAAGGGGGCCGGATTTCAGCACATCCTGGGGTATCTGTGGGTTTGGGGAGGCATGGGGGGAGGAGCAAACCCCAGTGACATGTACAAACAGAACAATCTTGGTTTTTCGCAGGAGGCGGTGATTTGGCTTTTAGTTACCATTGTGCCTCTCACTTCTTGGCAGAGTAAAGAACTTAACACATGTACTAGTGTATGCGTGACCTGCTTATTGCTCTATCTTTTAAATAAATGAAGTTGATATGTCACAAACAAGGACTTTCACAGCAAAACTTTAGTATCTTTGTAAGGTACCTGTGCTGCTGCAAGTGAATAATATAACCCCCTTTTCTCCATCAGCTCTGAATGTGTTCCTACTTCAGCCACAGCACCATCAGCTATGGCCACTATTACATTTGCAGTCCGAATGGGGGAAAGCCGATGAGCTATTACAAGAGTGGTTCGACCTTTGCTGGCCTGTAAACAAACAACCACATTGTAATTTGTGTCCCCTGTGGCTTGGAGATGTAATGTAATTTACTCTAATTGGTCATATTGAGTAGTTACTCCCATTGATTTCATTTGCTAAACACCCTGACAATCCATGAGTTTTTCCACAACTGACAACTAAAACCATTTGTATCCTGGTTCTGTCTCTGCTGAGCTACAGGACACCTGCTTGTCAGCATCCACACTAAACAAACTCAGAAAGCTTGTTTTGCTTCCCCTGATTTTCTTGACTCTCTCTCTCTTTAATTATTCTATTCAAAATTTAAAAAGCTAAACTCTGAGCTGCTTTAGGTTATGCCATGTGGAACAGTCTCATAGGGACTGATTCCTTGCAGAGGAGCAGATGGAGCAACATGGGCTCTAGCCCTGCCCCAATGTTATATAATAATAATAATAAGAAGAAGAAGAAGATGACCAACAGGATCTTGTAAGGGGGATAAGGCAAAATGCCACATTTATTTTATATACAATAAAAAGATCCGAATATACAATTCTATATTACTACTATTCCTTACTTATCTATATATCCATTTATACAATCATTCATACAAGTTCTGCAGAGTTGTTATAGTTACCAGCCTAGAGGTTGCTCATGACAGAGTACTGGCCAGGTAGCCTGGACACAAGGATGGAGCCGAGTCTTTGTCAGATGCGCATCCGATGCTCCTGGAGGGTGGTCGCAGAACAAGTCTCATAGTCCTCAGCCCTTAGAATCCGTTTTTATAGGAATTCATTCCTATGTTAGTCTATGGGAATTGCTTCATCATGCTATTGTCATGATGGCTCCATGATGACTATCAGGTGTTTATTTTGTTCTTCAGTTCTCTCATCCTTGGGATGGTTGGGTAGATTCCGGTTTGCCCTCTGGGGGCCATCCAGTTGTCTCCACTCTGCGCATTCTTCGGCCGATGGATATTGAACACTTAGGCTGGCACTTCCCTGCTCATTCATTTATTATCTACACCAAGCATCCGTCCACATCCATTCTCTATCTCTATTTTAGTCACAATTGTTATTTTGCTGTCTCTCCCGACTTTAACAACTCTCGGGGTGTTACAAAGTTACTTGAGCTTCCCGCCATATAACATTAATAACAAAGCAAGATAAAAACTACAAAGGGTGGGAGTCTCTGTGTGCTGTTTCTGTTGTTACAAAGTATCGCTTTGAGAACAGACTCTCTGTCTTAGGATGTACTAACACAATTAGCAGCTTGCGAGTTTCACACAGAGAGGGGGAGAAACAGAAAGCAAGAGACCTCTTAATTAGCAATGCCCTGGAATTTAAACCATGGGGATTCAAAAACTTACTTGTGATTTTAGTACAGACCTTCTTTAATATGATCCAACACCAACATGCCTCTATATAGGGGCCCAGGTAGCATGAAGTTGGCTACGCTAGCCTCACACCTCCCAGGAGTTTTCCTGAACTGTAGGAGCTCTCAACTGTCTTCTTGAAGGTTCTGTAAGTGTCTTCTTTGCTTCCAGAGTGGCATAAAGACACCCAGGACACATCTACTCTGCAATATCTCACCTGAGGCTGGCCCAGGTCAGCTGACTCAGACTCATGGGGCTCAGTCTGTGGGTCTATAAAATTGCAGTGTAGACATTCAGGTTGAAACCCAGGCTCTGGGACCCCATGAGGGGGGAGGGTCCCCGAGTTCAGGATCCAGCTCAAGCCCAGAAGTCTACCCTCAGTTTTATATCGTGAGCCCCACGAGCAAAAGTCTGCGGACACGGGCCCACTCACAGGTGGTTAATTGCCGTGTAGACATACCTTAAAAGGTACCTGGTTCACATTCATGTAGTCCCATTTGAAACAGGACGATATTAACATGAGCTAGGTACCTTTTAAAGGGCAGTTAGAGCACAGCACTGTACCACGCTTCACAAATCACACCCCTTTGGTGCACTTTGCCAGTGCCATGTAGACAAATCGTTCATCAGTGCTGAGGATCTGTTTTCTGGAGGGAGTAGCCACGAGTGACATGCAGTGGAATAATAATCAATGCACACTTCTTCGGCAGTGCACAACTCTATGAAAAGCATGAACTAGAAGGTATCAATATTTACACACTCAAAAGATTAACATTACTGTAGCACTTCTTAATACCCCATTTGCATTTTTGTTAGCATTGGTCTGATGATCTGAAAGTACAGAAATAGCGATTGTACCAATTCAGATGTTTGTGTATTTAAAATTGATTTTCAAGAAAAGGACAAGATGTTGATTCTAAAAGCTCTAACGGTGACAAATTATTTGCCAAAGGGCAAATGTTGCCCTCACTGATTTGCACCCTATTTACAATCTGATGGTAGCCAATGGGTTTGCATGTGCATCAGGGCAACTTTTGGGCCCCATAACCACATAACAATACATTCATTATATCTTAGTGATTTAGATCCCAGTCTTGCACTAAGGGCTCACCCATACAGAGCCTCACTGCAGGATTGGGCCACCGTGAGAGTTACCACGTGGTTACTGTTGTTCCCAGTGGGGTTACAGCATTGTTACTGCTGAGCAATGGGCAGCATTTGGCAGTAATTGAGTAAATCATCCCTGTCATTGCAGTACAATAATAATCTTGTTCATCTATTCCTTGCTTTGAAAGAAAATATATTTGATTCAAGAAGATGGAACTAGAGGTTGTGTCAATAACCCAGCATTTACCTTTTCCAGTGCAGCTTGCACTACTGACTCACTTTCTGTATCCAGGGCGGATGTGGCCTCATCTAACAAGAGAATTTTAGGGTTGCGCACCAAAGCTCGAGCTATGGCTATTCTCTGCTTCTGGCCACCACTCATCTGGGATCCTCTTTCTCCTACAAGGGTATTGAATTTCTGAGAAAATAGCAGCGACACCATCAGTTTTGCAGTCTAAACAATTAACCACTAAATAGAGCTTGATTCACTGTCCACTGAAGTCTATGGAGAGATACGCCACCCCCCAATCTTGATTTCAATGGACTTTGGATCAGGCCCACAGTGAGAGCAAGATAATTCTGTATTTTGGGAGCACCCTAGTGAAATGAAAGCTAAGGTTATATAAAAAGAACAGGAGTACTTGTGGCACCTTAGAGACTAACAAATTTATTAGCGCATAAGCTTTCGTGGGCTACAGCCCACTTCTTTGGATGCTGTAGCCCACGAAAGCTTATGCTCTAATAAATTTGTTAGTCTCTAAGGTGCCACAAGTACTCCTGTTCTTTTTGCGGATACAGACTAACACGGCTGCTACTCTGAAACCTAAGGTTATATATTGTCTGATCCCCAGAGTGCAGGACACAAATCCCATTTGGAATGAAATCTACACAAAGTCACTTTCAATAGCAAAAACGTTCCCACAAGCAGGTGGTCATGGAATTTTTTCAGATGGGTACTAAGGACCAGAGGGGCATCCCAGGGTGATAGAGGGAGTTTCTGCTTGATCTGGTACTGGAACAAGGTTTCTGATGTGAAAGACCCAAATCTTATCCACTCAGCCGCAGCATCCCTCAAAAAAATACATGTCAGATCTGCTGCCCTGATTCAGCCAGGTACTGAAGCACCTGTATAACTTGAAGCACTAGGGTGACCAGACAGCAAGTGTAAAAAATCGGGATGGGGGTGGGGGGTAATAGGTGCCTATATAAGAAAAAGCCCCAAAATCAGGACTTTCCCTATAAAATCGGGACATCTGGTCATCCTATGAAGCACATAAGTAGTTCTGTTGACAGTGAGGATACTCATGTGCCTGAAGTCATGCACATGCTCAAGTGCCTTATTGAACTGGGGCCTTTGTGCCATAAGCACTACCCTGATCACCACCTTATATGCCTAAAAATACAAATTTTGAATGACACTGCAATTTCCACTCTTGGCCACAAGGTGGCTGTAAAAATCAATGTTTCCCTGCTTACATTTATCAGCTGTTGCTGAGTTTTGGTTACCCATATTCTGTGATTTTGCAGAGGGGCAGCTGTCCCTCAACTTGGGGCTGAGATTGAAGGAAAGACAACCATAGTTCTTACTTTTAAGATGCATTTATATCAGAGTCATTCATGCTTCCAGCTTTGTTATCCCTCCCCCGACCCAGCCCGGATTTATTTCCATTTCCTTACATGTCTGTTTCAGAGAATTTAGAGAAACATTGCAATTGATGTAAATTCCTTCTGTCACACACACAAAAAATGGTTTCTTTTATGGGCATATCTCAATATCTCACTTTATTTCAGTTCATTTCTAAGAATGCAGGTTATTTTAAGTACCATACTTACATCAGGAAACTCCATGATAAAATCATAAGCATTTGCTTCTTTTGCTGCATTCTCAATTTCTTCATCAGTTACATCCTCTCGACCATATCTTATATTGTTTCTAATTGTTGTCCCAAACAGAACAGGTTCCTGACTGACCACACCAATGAATTCTCGGTAATGTCTCAGATTACGGGACTTTATGTCCGTCCACTATGATCTAAAGAAAAAAAAGACTATGAGAGCCTGAGGTTGTATATTATTATTTTTCTTATTATTTTCTATTATCGTAGCACCTAGAAGCCCTAATCATGGACCATGACCCCATTGTGCTAGGTGCTGTACAAACAGATCAAAAAGACCGTCATGTTCTTGAATCTTTCTAAACCTAGAAATGTTTCAGACAAAATCTTCCCATTCAGTTTGTTAGGGCAGATTTAGGATTCATGAGAAAAGTGAGGATTTATTTTTGTTTCAGTGAAGAAGTAGTCCTTGGCCAGATGTTGCCATACACCAAGTGGAGATTTGCCTCTGCTGGGCACCACACCTGCAGTAAGGCCAAAGTAAAGGAAAAAGGAAGGGGCCCTCAATCTGAATCCTACCATCCCTAACATAGTGTTGGCTGGAGATATTTTTCATTTTTGCAGGAAAGGAAAATTTGAAACTAGCGGAGGCCATCTCTGCTTATCAACCATATGGTATTATGGTTTAATGACACACACCCTAAAGCCTGCATGAAGCATGGTGCAAGGAGGATAGAAGGGAAAAAGAACAATCATCATGTATCTTAAATGGGAGATCAGTCCTATGCAGGTAATCCATATGGTGGAGGAGGTAACACAAGGTTTGGCACTTTACACTTTAGCTGTGCTCAGAAATGGCCATGAAAATTCTTTGTCTGGATAGCAAATAGGAGGGGACAGATTTAAGCGTCAGGCAATCTTTGAGATGAACACCGGTCTTCTACATACACTCTCACAGGACCGTGTGACACTGGAGCCGGGGTGGGGTGTGCTTGGCTGTATTTTGTTACAGTGCTATTTTTTCCCATTTCACACATGAAGGGGATCACCATTATGTAGTGGCCTGGAGGACAGAGTTGCGAGAAGGCCAAGCCCAGAGACTGTCCTATCAGGACCCTGGCCCACTTCTCCAAAACTCGCTTGCCAAGTCACAGCGCCAGGACAAGAAGTTCAGGTTCTGGAGTGAGCCGCAAGGATGGAGTAACTTAAGTATGGATAATCAGTGGCCTCACCTTCCTACATGGTCATGTTACCTCAATCGATTTAGATACATATATGGCCCCTATCACTGTGGCACATGAACACCTCTAAAGTAGTTAAGCTTAAAAAACAATAGCCTCTCTCTCCTCTCATCACATACTATATTAAATACCAGGAGCCTCCAGGTCCCTCGGAGGAGCATGGATCTGATCTACTAGTAGATCTACAGTAGATCTGAATAGCAGGTAGCAGGTGATTTGAACTGAGCTCTGGGGCCAGACTCATTGGCAAAGATCTGCCAGCAAAGGACAGATCTGCATTTAGATGGTCCCTCCTAAATAATATTTAATAATTAAAAATTGTATTTATTTCAATTCAAGACAATATCTACCCTCCACAGGAAACCCTATAAACAACACTGTTAAGCAAGTAGGCTACCCAATATGCAGGACACCAGCCAAGTGTGTGTTTGGGTGTTCTAAATCCAAGCCCAGCATCTGCAACAAATTCCTAATGTAAAAGGTGAGGCTGCTCAGAACAGAAAACACCCTACAGTATTTAAAAAGCTTGCCAGTGATTTATATAACTTCCAAGTGATCCACTCTCTGAGGGCTGTAAGGCTCACTTTGTAAGAGTTAGACTTTTGTTAAATCTCCCAGCATCAGATGGGAGGAACAGGGGCTGATTGGCCCAAAATCTTGTGTATTATAGTTGGGTACAATATCCCCAACTTTGTGCTCCACTTGTCTCCTTTCTCCTCGAGGACTTGTATAGCTATAATTCTTTGTATATTACTATTTTAATACCTATGTAAACAGTACTATGCTCTAGAATGGCTGTACTCACCACTTCTTCCTGTGGATCATAAAACCTGTGAAGCAGCTGGACCATTGTGCTCTTCCCACATCCACCGCTGCCAACCAATGCCACCGTTTGTCCATAGTCAATTTTCAGAGTGAGACCTTTCAAAACCTTGTGGTAGTTAAAAAATAAAATGTAGAACAATCTCAAATTAATGAGATTCTGTCACTTAGGGTGACCAGAGGGCAAGTGTGAAAAATCGGGACAGGGGGTGGGGGGGTAATAGGTGCCTATATAAGAAAAAGCCCCCAAAATCGTGACTGTCCCTATAAAATTGGGACATCTGGTCACCCTACTGTCACTAAATTCTGCCAGATTTATCCCTGCTACATTTTCAAAACCCACTCATTCTCATTGCAAATTCTGGCTCTGATCTTGTCTCATACCTCAACCACTGGAACCTGCCCTTCCTGACACCTCACATACTCTAATTTGTCCAGTGTTCTGCAGCAAAAAGTCATCTACTGTCATGATTCTGACCACAGTCAGTCCCTCTTGAAGTCCTTCCATTGGCTCCAGCATGCCTCCTGCATCACAGTCAAGCCCTTGGGCTCACCTTCAGGACCCTGCATAACTTTGCTTCTTCCAATCTCTCTTCTCTTGTCCTTTTTAGAGGCCACACCTTTCTTGCCTCACTCAGCTCAAACATTCCATTGGCTGACAACCCCTTTTTACATTCTTCTCCATCACTCTTCTCCATGCCTTCTTTTATGTTTCCTCTGTACGCATGGAACTCAAATCAACCGCCTGACTCCAATCTGCCGTGCTTCCATCCTGTCCTCTAAAGCACACAACTCTTTTAGCATAATACAAAAGTAACATGCCATATTTCAAGTTGTAGTCACAGTGACTACAACACAGCACAGAATAGGTGTTTCTCCTACCTGGACATCTGGTCTTGAAGGGTAACTGAACTGTACATTATTAAATTCAAGTGTTCCCTTTATGTGATCGGATTGTGTCCATCTGAAGAAAAACTATCTATAGTGGGTTTCTGGGGAGTGGACAAAAATTAAAATTTAAGCAAATAATTTACAAATGCACAGTTGAGGGAGGGAGATATCATTATAGCCTGAATATTTCATATTTTTATTCTACAATTTAAAACATCTTCCACACCACACCCATTTTAGCATTGGGTAGTTTGCAATCTAAGGCTAGCTGCCATAGTTACTTTGCTTTGGTAACTGCATTCTGTTCTTTGTAATTTCCTTTTAAGAGCCTGAACATAATGTTTCTTTCTAAGCCAGTTTGGTCTTTTTCCATTTGGCAAACACTAATTTTTTCCTCCTTTATTTTTCAATGGAAATTACCATGGCTTTTTGCTTATTACTACTTTATTTTTCTATTGGCATCATTCGTGCTCTCATACAAGATAATAGCCCGATTATGAGGACAGGGTAGAAGGATCCATACCTGATCAATTATCTTGAAAACTTTAAAGGCAGCTCCTCTAGCAATAGAGAAAGTTTCAAAGTGTGGTGCTGCTGTGCCCAGGCAATAACTACTAAAAGTTACGCAGAAGAAAACCTAGAGGAGGAAGAAGTTGAAACCCACACTGAAAACAAATCCAAAATTAAAGGCTGGTCCTATAGTCTTGATTTAGGCAACACTCCCATTTATGACCATTGGAGCTATGCCTCAGAAAAGACCGCAGGATCAGCCCCAGCATTGCTGTGTCATTCACAAGACATTCCTAAGTATCAAAAGAATAAAGTTTAAACCTTGGAATGCCAGCACAATACCTTATAGTCTGGAACAATAGAAACTGAGAAGGATTTTTGCCAAAATTCTATGGAATTTCTACATAAGAAAGAAAGAAAATGATTATTTTTGTTTTCTATTCTACTTGCCTCTATTGTAGTATATTTTAAC